>NC_092811.1:75576788-75884705 GCF_040954645.1 Diabrotica undecimpunctata | reverse complement strand
ATTATTTCTAATCTGTCTGTAATTTTAATGTTTTCGTTTGTTAAAGCAACTATTTGTTTCTTCCCAATGATCAATTTTATGATTAGTTTTAGCATTATTTTAGTTTTATTAGACAGTTTACTATGTTGGATTGTTGACAAATTGACAGTTTACTATATTGTTTACTAAGGATGATTTTTATTATAGTCGGACAATTTTCAATTAAAGGTGACTAATCTACAAATTGAACTAAACGGTAGCGGCAACCATGCAGAATGTCAGCAGTAAATTCTTACCGTAATCATTTTTATTGTGTATGCTTCGCCCATGTAAATAAGTGAAAAAGTAAGATAAGTTTGCCCCCGTAACAATATAAATTGGTGCGATTCACTAGTGTATAGTGAGACAAGTTCATTGAATAGTTTGAAAGATCGGTAAATTTATCAATAATTTGCTGGTCTATATATATTTACGTTCTTAAAGAAAGGATATGAGAGAAATATGATCTTTTAATTTATTCGTTCCAAATTTTATATGTGCATAGGCGTAGTGTGTTCTATTTCTTGTGAATATATTTATTAAATAGACTTTATTATTAAATAGTTTTGAAGTAAGTAAAGTAAATTTGAGGCAAGTTTATTCTTTATAAAGTATTAACCCATTAACGGCCGCTCAATATACAAAGAGAAATTTTACAATTAATTTATTAGATTGGATTAAAAAAACATAAATTAAGACTAATTTGAAACCAAAAAGATTAACAAGATAGATCAAACTCATTTTCAAGGAAAACAATACAATTTTTAATAAAGGAACATATTATTGTATCTTAAATGTAAATTAAATTTTAAGGTGAAAATTTTCGAAACATTCGGGATGTAGATGCATTCTACACTTTTACATAAATAAATAGTATTACTTTTGCACATCCTACATTCTTGCACTATCGTCTCTTTTTTAATGTGGCCAATATTGTAGAATATGGTTTCACCTGATAAAGTAAATTTAGATTGACGTCCATATGCTTGATGACACTGATGTAGCGCTTTCTTCACTATTATAAATTATAAATATAAATCTATGTCGGCTCATGCTTTCTCTTATAATGTGCACTTCTTTATCCTCATCCTTTGAGCAATGCATATCAACTTAAAGCAGAGTGTGAACCAGATAATATACATATGCTAATAATGTTATTCATTTCAAAATCGTGACGGTTATTCTGCGATGCATAAATATTTGTAAAATATAGAATGCTCTCAATTACTTTTTTATTAAAAAAGAGTGAAAAAACTTGAATATATGACTTGCTTCCAGGTTGGCTTTTATTTTGTCTAAATATCAATCATACTGATGTTGAATTACTACTGAGCACTAAGGAGTATCTGTTGTTACAACTTGGATTGTTACAAATTTGGATTTACCATTTTTGCCTGGACTTTTCTTTGGACGTTTAATATGTGGTTCAGAGGAATATCATCAGAATCGTCAGAATTCCCAATCACTTGTATTTCATATGTACCTGCAATATCCGATTTTATTGATTTTTCACAAATAATATTACCACCAATGTCTTCTACATCAGAAACTTTCTAATCTAATCTCAGCGGCAAATAAACCACATTAAGTGAGTCAGAATTTTCACAATCTGGGTCTTCTTCTTTCAAAGCTATTAACTATTTAGTAGTTAGTGCATCTTCATTTCATATTTTGAGAATTTACTGAAAGAAACAAATGCACTACTATATACACGCATTCACATGATAATAGTTTAGCTTACTTCATTTTAATTTATATGAACCTCATAATATATTTTTATATTCAAATGAACAAATAAACACAAGGTGTAATGATGAGATCGTATGTTAAAATTTCAGATTGTTTAGCCTAATGAAAAAATAAGTATTTTCCAAAGTTTTCTGTTTTTTGAAGTTCTGTATTAGGTACTCTCCAATCAGAATAAAATTTTATTTTAATTTGTTAGACAACTATAAGATACCTGTCAAAAGACAGGTATATCAATAATTATATCGGTCTTAGATTTAATTTTTACGTAATTACTTATGTGTTTAAATAAATAATTAAATTTTTTTTTTGGTGCGCCTCTGCAAAATTGATAAGTGGAATATGATTTCGTTGAAAAGTTATCGTTAAGAGCTTTGTTAAGTGCGATATTGCCAAGTAATCACCTTCAATTAAAAATTGTTTTAGTATATTTGAGAGCTGTCCATTTGGTCATGTAATCTTTCATCAATTGTCCCTTGGCAATGATCTGAATTTTCTTTTAGATTGTTAATATTTGTACCAGTTAAACTTGGTTTTGTGATTAATTTTATTCTTTCTAGTTTCAGAACTAGAACAATTTTTGCTCTGATTAGCCTATGGTCACTGCCTGTTTGAAATTTATTTATTACACTAACATCTTTTATTGTAGCAATCTTGTTGGTTAGAATGAAGTCAATTTCGTTCTTAGTAGTTCCATTTGGTGCTACTCAAGTCCATTTTCCGTTCTATCTTTTCTTAAAGAATGTATTTGCAATCGGCATGTTTTGGTAGTATGCAAACTGAATCAGTATTTCTCCTCTCTCATTTCTATCACATCGACTCTATACTTTCCCACGACTTGTTCTTTGTCGTTTCTCTTTACCACTTTGGCATTAAAGACACCAATTAAATACTTAAAATGACTTTTGTTGTTATTTAATGCTTCATTTATGTTACTGCAGAGTTCCTCTATTTCTTCGTCAGTTTGAGTAATCGTTGGGGCACATATTTGTATAATTTGTATATTATATCTCTTCTCTTTGGTAGTTGTAAGGTTAAGCTAGCTACTCTATTTGAGATACCAGTTATTTCTACTATTCTTTGATTCCATTTTTTGTTGTTTAGAAATCCAATACCGCCTGTTCTGCTTGTTGATGTGCCTCGGTAGTAGAATGTTTTTCCTGACGCTAATTCCAATAGCTCTTCATTTTTCCGTCTTACTTCGCTGATTCCTATGATGTCCCAGTTTATGTTTTCTGTTTCTTTTTTCAGTTCTACAAGTCTGGATTGATTTTATAACGAGCGACAATTATATGTCGCTATATATAACGTTCTTCTTTTATTTGGGTAGCGGTTTAAACTCCGCAGATTTTTAGCACCCTCTGCCCTCCTGGCTTGATTCCGAAAGCTACCCATTTCGGGACCATTTGGGCCTACGGAGAATGAGGGCCATGTTTTGAATATCTCGTTTATGTTAGGGGTTGTAAGGCGTACCTTACACGCTGCCTCAGTGCGGGTTGGTAAGGGTTCGCTGGTGTGTTCCTATTATAAGGAGTCGAAACCCTCCGTTCACCCTCCTCTTTCTGCTATATAACGTACTCCCACAATACGCCATAAATTGCCGGGGAATACGTGACTTATGTCTTCGTGGACGTACGAAGTAGGATTCGTTGGCAGAGCTGGCTGACTTGTTAAATCAGCTGCGACTCATTCATCACTATCAGTTAGGCATTAACCGGAAATTTTAATGGTTTGTGCTCTTACCAGCAAAACAACAACCTCTCCGATACCTATACCAATTTTATATATATATATATATATATATATATATATATATATATATATATATATAATATATATATATATATATATATATATATATATATATATATATATATATATATATATATATTCAAAAGAAGAACCTTTTTTGTCATTTTTACTAGCTATATGGAAATCTATGTTTTGTTTTTAAAACTTCAATATTGAGTAAACTATATTGTTAATACTCGAATCAATACAAACAATAAGCAACTAAAACAGTTAGTCGTAAATTACAGTAGATGCAAGAATAATTATCTAAATAATAGATTGTAGAAACTTCCATATTATACCTAAATGCACAGTTACAATTCCATTTATATCTGACCTAAATAATTTCTACAAAACAATCGATAACAAAACTAGCTATATTTGCTTTAAAATTATAGAATAAAAAAATATTTGGTAATTTTCATTTATTTTATTGTACATCATATTTAATTATTTTTAGATTTTAGCATAAAAATTAGTACTTACTATTTTTTTCTAAAAAGTTTTAATAATTAAATAATTAACGACAATGCAAAGTATACAAGTAAGTAAATATACTGAAACAGGAAACAGTAGTTTATGGTATGTAGTCCCCAAGAGTTTTGATGTTTTGGTAATTCCAGGCGTAACTCTTGTGTATTATTTTGTTCTTCATTTGACTAATAATGAGTATATTCCAGTAAATATTTGCAGTACCGTTACTTTATAATATTTATACATATTTCTCAGTACTGAATTACTATTTCTGAAATTTACACGGAGCTACAATTTGTAGCAATTTTGATTTTACCAAAGTATCTGGTCCAGACAAAGTTAACCTTTTTTATATAAAAAATTGTGCATTTACGTTGACATTGCCTGTACACATATTTTTTAATAAGTCCATTACATTTTTAATAAGTCCAGTAACATTATGGACATATCAGTATTATTCGTAAAATTTCGTAAAAGATAATATCTAAATTACGGATTATACGAAAACCTGTTAATGCAATTTCGCTTTTAAAAATATTTTTATATTCTTTTAATTTTAAGATTACATTCTTTTTATAATTTAAAGTAAAATGAAATATATTAGACTTTCAGTGTTATTACTGTTTAAGATTATTAAAAAGTAAGTGTCTTATAATAATTAAAGTTTAATTCTATTTAACGTTATAACATTGTTAAAACTTGCAGTTTATAAAGAAATTACTAAAAAGTTATTAAGAAGGATAATTCTTACATAGTATAAAATAAGTCAGATTTTAATGCAGTTTTCATCAATAATAGACAGAGTAATATAAGCGAAGGTTTGTTTCTATAATATAAGCCCGTGCAAAGCCGGGTGGGTGCTAGTAATAAAATAAAATACAAAATTATATAAGTATTTTAATAAAATCAAGTTTTTGTAGAAATGTAACACAAAATTAAAGTTTTTAAGAAAATTAACAAAAAATAATAAAAAGGAACTTTGCTTTATATTAAATACAATAAAGTTGTCTTTGTGTTCTCTTATTATTAGCAGTCTTGTAATCTTAATTATGCCGTAATAATAATGAGATCACGTACAAAGGAATACAATAGTAAATTAACAGGGTAATTTATATTTTTCCTATTATAAAATTATATTATAAAAATTAGCGTACTATGACGGGATTAATCATTTAGTAACTAATTCCTTCAGATCTTTCTTTTTATTAGCGCTTAATTCTTGTTTTGAAGTATAAGCTTTTTTAAGCAGAATTTCACTAAGAGGTGTCATTTTTCTTCTTTTATTTCGCACGTTTACTTCCTTAAACTCTTGGTCTTCATATGACGTTTTATATTTAAACGTAAATGGGTCGTCTTCAAACACCTTTAATTGTTTAATATAATTCAAGTTAAAGTTTTGCCCATTAATGTTGGTACTGAAATTATAGCCACACACCTCTTGTAATTCATTCAAATTTACGAAAAAATCTAAAGACAGCTCGTGAACAGCTATTGATAGTCGTGTCTTTTTTGCGTTTTTGATTAAGGCAATATACTGATCCGGCATGTAGATAGGGCCAGATTTCAAATTTTTGAAGTTATACTTCTATACGCACGGTCGGCGTTGGAAATTTGCATGAGAGTGAATCTGTGAAACCATTACATATGTAAGATAATGAGTAAGAGAGAGACAGAAGATATATTTTCTCTCTCTTCCACTCTCGAGAATAAAAATGTTCCTTTTGTATATATATTTAATATTATATAATATTGTATATATATATATATATATATATATATATATATATATATATATATATATAATTAAATAACCAAATATATGGCCTAGGAGGACAAATTCGTTAAACTTCCCGTGCTCGAAACGAAAACGTTTGGGGCGCCTTTGTAAGCTAACTACTGTTGTAGTGAAGTTTTGGGAGACATTAGTTGGACTTTCCGAGTTTAAATTTGTATCAGCCCAAAGTGTCTGATGAGGCTGGGCTAGGCCGAAATGATCATAACACTTTATTGATACCGATTCGAGCACGGGAAGTTTAACGAATTTGTCCTCCTAGGCCATATATTTGGTTATTTAATTTAATAAAGCGATAGCGGCTTTCGCTAAAAGATTTTGTCTTTAACACATTTCGCATAGCGCAAAGGATACAGAAAACGATATTATCATATCGTTTTCGTTCACGGCCGCCAAATCAGGGGGCGCCTTTGTAAGCTAACTACTGTTGTAGTGAAGTTTTGGGAGACATTTGTTGGACTTTCCGAGTTTGAATTTGTATCAGCCCAAAGTGTCTGATGAGGCTGGGCTAGGCCGAAATGATCATAACACTTTATTGATACCGATTCGAGCACGGGAAGTTTAACGAATTTGTCCTCATAGGCCATATATTTGGTTGTTTAATTTAATAAAGCGATAGCGGCTTTCGCTAAAAGATTTTGTCTTTTACACATTTCGCATAGCGCAAAGGATACAGAAAACGATATTATCATATCGTTTTCGTTCACGGCAGCCAAAGCAGGGGGCGCCTTTGTAAGCTGTTGTAGTGAAGTTTTGGGAGACATTCGTTGGACTTTCCGAGTTTGAATTTGTATCAGCCCAAAGTGTCTGATGAGGCTGGGCTAGGCCGAAATGATCATAACACTTTATTGATACCGATTCGAGCACGGGAAGTTTAACGAATTTGTCCTCCTAGGCCATATATTTGGTTATTTAATTTAATAAAGCGATAGCGGCTTTCGCTAAAAGATTTTGTCTTTAACACATTTCGCATAGCGCAAAGGATACAGAAAACGATATTATCATATCGTTTTCGTTCACGGCCGCCAAATCAGGGGGCGCCTTTGTAAGCTAACTACTGTTGTAGTGAAGTTTTGGGAGACATTTGTTGGACTTTCCGAGTTTGAATTTGTATCAGCCCAAAGTGTCTGATGAGGCTGGGCTAGGCCGAAATGATCATAACACTTTATTGATACCGATTCGAGCACGGGAAGTTTAACGAATTTGTCCTCCTAGGCCATATATTTGGTTGTTTAATTTAATAAAGCGATAGCGGCTTTCGCTAAAAGATTTTGTCTTTTACACATTTCGCATAGCGCAAAGGATACAGAAAACGATATTATCATATCGTTTTCGTTCACGGCAGCCAAAGCAGGGGGCGCCTTTGTAAGCTGTTGTAGTGAAGTTTTGGGAGACATTCGTTGGACTTTCCGAGTTTGAATTTGTATCAGCCCAAAGTGTCTGATGAGTCTGGGCTAGGCCGAAATGATCATAACACTTTATTGATACCGATTCGAGCACGGGAAATTTAACGAATTTGTCCTCCTAGGCCATATATTTGGTTATTTAATTTAATAAAGCGATAGCGGCTTTCGCTAACAGATTTTGTCTTTTACACATTTCGCATAGCGCAAAGGATACAGAAAACGATATTATCATATCGTTTTCATTCACGGCCGATAAAGCAGGGGGCGCCTTTGTAAGCTAACTACTGTTGTAGTGAAGTTTTGGGAGACATTCGTTGGACTTTCCGAGTTTGAATTTGTATCAGCCCAAAGTGTCTGATGAGGCTGGGCTAGGCCGAAATGATCATAACACTTTATTGATACCGATTCGAGCACGAGAAGTTTAACGAATTTGTCCTCCTAGGCCATATATTTGGTTGTTTAATTTAATAAAGCGATAGCGGCTTTCGCTAAAAGATTTTGTCTTTTACACATTTCGCATAGCGCAAAGGATACAGAAAACGATATTATCATATCGTTTTCGTTCACGGCAGCCAAAGCAGGGGGCGCCTTTGTAAGCTGTTGTAGTGAAGTTTTGGGAGACATTCGTTGGACTTTCCTAGTTTGAATTTGTATCAGCCCAAAGTGTCTGATGAGTCTGGGCTAGGCCGAAAGGATCATAACACTTTATTGATACCGATTCGAGCACGGGAAATTTAACGAATTTGTCCTCCTAGGCCATATATTTGGTTATTTAATTTAATAAAGCGATAGCGGCTTTCGCTAACATATTTTGTCTTTTACACATTTTGCATAGCGCAAAGGATACAGAAAACGATATTATCATATCGTTTTCATTCACGGCCGATAAAGCAGGGGGCGCCTTTGTAAGCTAACTACTGTTGTAGTGAAGTTTTGGGAGACATTCGTTGGACTTTCCGAGTTTGAATTTGTATCAGCCCAAAGTGTCTGATGAGGCTGGGCTAGGCCGAAATGATCATAACACTTTATTGATACCGATTCGAGCACGGGAAATTTAACGAATTTGTCCTCCTAGGCCATATATTTGGTTATTTAATTTAATAAAGCGATAGCGGCTTTCGCTAACAGATTTTGTCTTTTACACATTTCGCATAGCGCAAAGGATACAGAAAACGATATTATCATATCGTTTTCATTCACGGCCGATAAAGCAGGGGGCGCCTTTGTAAGCTAACTACTGTTGTAGTGAAGTTTTGGGAGACATTCGTTGGACTTTCCGAGTTTGAATTTGTATCAGCCCAAAGTGTCTGATGAGGCTGGGCTAGGCCGAAATGATCATAACACTTTATTGATACCGATTCGAGCACGGGAAGTTTAACGAATTTGTCCTCCTAGGCCATATATTTGGTTATTTAATTTAATAAAGCGATAGCGGCTTTCGCTAAAAGATTTTGTCTTTAACACATTTCGCATAGCGCAAAGGATACAGAAAACGATATTATCATATCGTTTTCGTTCACGGCCGCCAAATCAGGGGGCGCCTTTGTAAGCTAACTACTGTTGTAGTGAAGTTTTGGGAGACATTTGTTGGACTTTCCGAGTTTGAATTTGTATCAGCCCAAAGTGTCTGATGAGGCTGGGCTAGGCCGAAATGATCATAACACTTTATTGATACCGATTCGAGCACGGGAAGTTTAACGAATTTGTCCTCCTAGGCCATATATTTGGTTGTTTAATTTAATAAAGCGATAGCGGCTTTCGCTAAAAGATTTTGTCTTTTACACATTTCGCATAGCGCAAAGGATACAGAAAACGATATTATCATATCGTTTTCGTTCACGGCAGCCAAAGCAGGGGGCGCCTTTGTAAGCTGTTGTAGTGAAGTTTTGGGAGACATTCGTTGGACTTTCCGAGTTTGAATTTGTATCAGCCCAAAGTGTCTGATGAGTCTGGGCTAGGCCGAAATGATCATAACACTTTATTGATACCGATTCGAGCACGGGAAATTTAACGAATTTGTCCTCCTAGGCCATATATTTGGTTATTTAATTTAATAAAGCGATAGCGGCTTTCGCTAACAGATTTTGTCTTTTACACATTTCGCATAGCGCAAAGGATACAGAAAACGATATTATCATATCGTTTTCATTCACGGCCGATAAAGCAGGGGGCGCCTTTGTAAGCTAACTACTGTTGTAGTGAAGTTTTGGGAGACATTCGTTGGACTTTCCGAGTTTGAATTTGTATCAGCCCAAAGTGTCTGATGAGGCTGGGCTAGGCCGAAATGATCATAACACTTTATTGATACCGATTCGAGCACGGGAAGTTTAACGAATTTGTCGCCCTAGGCCATGTATTTGGTTATTTAATTTGATAAAGCGATAGCGGCTTTCGCTAAAAGATTTTGTCTTTCACATATAATATATATACATATATAAATATATATATATATATATATTGTTATGATGTATTGTTTGTGAATGATGAGCAATGAGTATTTTTTAATAATATAGGGTTTTTATCGCGGTTCTCAAAGAATTAGTTTGTAAGTACTTTTCTAAATTATCTTTATTATATCTATTATGAAACACACATATATATCTAACCTAGCCAATGTAAATTTAAAATAAACTATCTTTAACTTGAAATTCTTATGAAACTAATTAAATTCTATAGACAATGTAAAATTTAAACAAACTATCTTCAAAATTGAAATTGTTATGACACTAACTAAATTATATTAACAAAATTTTGTACCTTTCTGTCACTGAATGCCTAAATGAACTGTTTTCCACTGTATAGATTCTAATCACCACTCAATGTCTTCGTGCTTCGGTTATCCTTGTTTTTGTGAAATTACTTTTTCCAATTATCAGCTTCCACCAATTTAAAATATATTTCTTCTTAAGCATTTATAAACCACTAAGCAAACCAGCAAATAGCATTTATATTTATTCTTCTTTTCAGTATACCAATATCCAATCACCAAATATATTATATAATTTTAATTTTCAATTAATACTTCTTGCATTATCCAATCACCATTTATACATTACATAATTTTTAATCTTCAATAATATTTTCTTTATACTGTTTCTTAATCTTCATTTAACTCACTATATTGAACAATTGGACCTTCTGTCTGACTATAATTGATCTGACTTCTATTTCATGCTAACTCTAATTAACTTTCATACTAAACTGGACTCATAGTAACTGTAACTCATAACTGATTGACTGAATGCACACCTTGAATCCACATCACCGGGTATTTATATCTTTTTCCATGTTCCAGAATCATCTGGTAAGAAATCCTATTCGATTTTGTTCTATTTCTTCTATATGGACGTTCTCGAAAAAAGTATGTTCGATCCACAGACATGACCATTATTCCAGAATGTTCCACCGTAAACAAAGGTCAAATTCTGCATTCTGGAGAATTCCTTAATTTTCTATTGATAATTTTGTTGACATTTAGGCTTTTCAGATCAGAATATACACTTAAATTAGTAACTAACACTCTAATTTAATAAAATACACATTTTAAACAACATATTATTATAACCCCACTTATATTCCCAATTATTACCTAAAATGTCACTTGGAGAGTATGTATAGTTGGTTGCCTAGTCACATGGCTCACTTAAATATATCTACAACATCATAATTACTAAAACAAAACTTTTTTTTACACTTATTACATGCTAATTTCTTAAAAAATGCCCTCACATAAATAATTTTTCTTAAATTCTCTAGTATATAACTTATTAAAATAACCAAATACTTTTTATATCTAATATTATCTAGTAGTGTAACTTATAAATTATTTTCTATAAACACCAATCATATCAATATATATATATATATATATATATATATATATATATATATATATATATATATATATATATATATATATATATATATATATAATATTATATATAATATAATATGTATTAATATTATTATTTATGTGATGTTTTGTATTATTTAAAATTAAACGTTTATAATTATTTTAGGCTTTTGTATTTCAAAATAATCACTGTTTTACCGAGAACTGTCAATTTTGAAATCCGTTAGTGTCATGTCTAATTGGCAAATCCTTTACGTGTTTGGTTCATACGCTGGTGGTTGTGAGTTCGAATCCCAATTATAAATTTCCTTTTTTATTTTTGAAATATTTAAAAACCTCACGTTAATCTTATTAAATATATGTAATATACGCAAAAAACATAAATTTTAAAATAAAATGAAAATTTACAACATAATCCGAGTTGTTGGTTTTTTATTTTTATCTTCGTAAAGTAAGTTATATGTATATTGGCAGTTTTAAATACTTTAAATTACATTTTAATTTTTATATTGTATTATTATATTGAATTATGTTGCAATGTATTTATTATATTGTAATTTTTATATTAATAAAAAAATACACTATGAATTTTACTGCAGATTATGTTTAAATTTTTTTTTGCATTCAACTCCTTTTATACATATATAAAAATAAAAATATATATTTTCATTAAAATATTGATACAATCCTTCATTTACTATACTCCTATTACAGGTCAAATGTTTATATACAGCAAACCATGCGCCATATAGCTATATAACTAATTATTTTTCTCTTTCTGTTCTCTCTTACCTGTAGCATTACATATGTAATGATTGTGCAGATTGACTCCTATATAAATTTTTAATCTGCCCCGTTTTGGGTGTGACTCCTGATCAAAAATTTGTTGCGTTATACTCTTAATATTTAAATTAGACACGGCATACATATATAAGGTTGAGACAAACTTATTTTTGTTTTATCCACAACAATTATCCGAATAGAAGATGACGTTTTTCGCTTCTTCATTGTCAGAGCTTATATTTATCAAATATTTCCAAACACGCGAACCAACTCGATTGCACCACGTTTGGCGTCACATTCTGTCCAAAAGTAGCAATGAACGTTGTCATATGCATGATTATCGTCTTTATTATTCAGTTCAGTTAATGTTAGGTTGTAACTATTCAATTTACTTTTATAATAAAATCCTGAAGTTTCACCTCTAGGACATTGCAAGACTGCTTCTAAATCATAAATAACTACCTTGTTTTCGTTGTTTATATTCATTCTGTTATTAAATTTCTCCTTCCTACTTAGTTCTTTTTCTTTAATATGGCTCTGATATTTTTCATCTTCTACTGCGAAATTAGAACCATTGCGATCATCCTTTTTTGGTTTGTGGAAACTTAAGTTGAACTCATTTGTAAAAATGTTATAGAAGTTATGTAACTGCCAATTTGTTTATTTTTTTCAGTTTGTGCAGACTTAAAGTCACTATATAAATCCTTAATTGTCCTACCACCCTCGACATATTGTCTTGAACTGTTAGCCCTAACGTAGTGGCCCTCCATTCTTGGAATTGTATCAATATGTTTTCTGATATCATCTAACAATTCAGGATCCAATCTATGATTATTGCCGTGTTTTCGGCGTTTGTCAGCAATTGGGTCCATCTCATCAGTGTTGGTAATTATGGTGTAAATCATTCTATCAGTGATACCCAACGTACTTCTGAAAAAGGTCTTATAGACTCTTATTTTGTCGTATTGAAAATTAAAATAAAAAGCCTTGCGACGAGGTTTCTCAGCGTTTTGTACTTATATTTTGGTTCTATGTCAACCATGCAATTGTTTATGTAGATTCTTTGCTTATTTAAATCACCTAACTTCCAGAATTTATTGAATAATTCGTATCTACCTTGAGTATCTATTTTATTTATGTATTTTAATTTACAATTGTCAGTACAAGGAGTCTTTAGACAACTGGCTGGCTTCTTTGTGCGAGTTTTTGACATGAACACATAACTTCTTCCTTCATTACGCAACTTTTTAACTATATTTTGCCTCCATTTAAAAGGAGGTTTTACCTTCCTACGCCCTCTTTTAAGTTGTGTTGCAATGCCATTATCAGAGCTAGAAGAATCCGAGCACGATAGTATTAGCCAATTTTTTCCCCGAGAGGACTTACCAAATTTGTCCTCAACATTAAAAGTAGGATCACCTTCGTCATCGTCAAAGTCACTCTCATCAGTTTATATAGGAGAAATGGTTATGGGAGAATTCGTCGCACAAGATCTTTTACAAGAATTTCATGATGTAGTGGCAGTCTGAAAGAGAAGCATTTTTTTGTTAAATTTATAAATTAATAAGTTAAACAAATTTTTTTAACGTCTACACAATTAGTTAATAAAATATGATTTAATTATTGAGTGAATTTAGTTAAATGGAAAATTATACAGTAAATTATTCTAGAATATGACATAGTAAGTACGAACATGGGATCTGTAATCACTTTCTTGTGTGATGACATCTACATCAAATTCAGCAACTGTTTGCACAATAGCCGAAGCCAGATAGCCCTGTGGCTTGCTTCTTTCTCTAGTCTGCTCGTTAGAGTTTTCTTTTGACGTGGAGCTATCTGAATTTGAAGACGAGGAAAAAGATATAGAAGAACTAGAAGACCTCGAAGAAGAGGAGAATGAAGACCGTCTCGGTGTTACTCTAATTTCTTCAACTATTTTGGCATTCTCGTCTTCATACGAAAAACCATCACTGTCGTATTCGGGTACGAGATTCGCTTGTACTTCTATTTGACTGTCAAGTAAGGTTTCATTTACCGACGCTTCAATTTCCACTGCAGTCCATGCTATAGAATCCTGTAATTAACGGGTTTTTGGTGTAATGTAAAATCAATCTGTTTTTTACTTTTTTCTACTTACTTGATTTCCACTAATGTACATAGGTTCTTCAGCCGTCGAATCAAGGTTCTCTTGCCTTTCAAAAACCTTAGAAGGTTGAATAGGTTCTTCATTCGTCAAATCAGGGTTTTCTTGCCTTTCAAAAACCTCGGAAGGTTAAAGTAATCCCAAAATTTCACGACTTCTCCACGCCTGTTTCATCTTAAACAGAAACAAATCAAATAATGCCCATAATCATTCCCATTAAATTAAAAAGAAAGTGCATTAATTCAAATTCATATAATTTTATTTCATTTTGTTTAAAAATAAACTAAAGTGAACACTAATAATACAAAATAAATTCTCTTTTTTAAAAATAAAAAGGAATAAGTGTAATTATTGGTTTAAATCTTTTTACGTTTTAATCGTAAAACGAATTAAGTCTAAATTTGTTTGATTAATGAGTGCAACTTTTGAAAAACAAAGAGTGTTAAGTTCTAAAACTACGGTTTATTATAAAAAATAAATAATAATCATGTCCTTACCTTTAAATCATAAAAAAAACTATTACGGAATCGTTCACGAGAACACCGCGAAACCACAGTCTACCTTTTAACACTGTCGGCGTAATACTTAATCATCGCATCTCGTGATTTTCGAACAAAGCGACGCGTTAGTAAAAAAAAGACTGACGATCTTTTATCTCGCTCCTACGGCTCCGATTGAAGAGCGTGTTGAATTGTACCTACGCGTTTCGTTCATTTAATTCGTTTTATGATTAAATGTCCACATCCCCATTTTTTGAGTTATTTCCGTTTATTTTTAAAGCAGCGATTTGATCAGAAACAATTATTTTACATTATGTAAAAGTAACTTTGACAAAATAATCAATAAAATTTAAGTTGAATGAATCTAAGTTAAATAAAGTAAGAAAATATTTTATTTTATTTTATTTTTATTTGAAATTATTTAATATGAAAATATGATAGAACATACACCTTAGGAGACAATGTTAAAGTAAACAACATATTAAACCTAATTATGCAATATTAATGCATGATAAATTTGGCTCAAGTTACTAATGTCCGTTTCTTATTAAGAGCGTTAGGGTGTTTAAGTATTGAACACATTTCCAAAAACTGCCTTTTAACAAGATTACGTTCATTGCCAAGAATCTTGACTTCATTAAAGTCCACTTTATGTTTAGTGTTAATAGCATGCTGGGCAAGAGCACAAGTATGCTTAGATAAGTTGATATTACTGCGGTGTGTCGTAAGACACTCTCAGTGATCTCCCTGTCTGTCCGATGTAGCATGAGTCACACTCAGCACAAGGTATGTGATAGATGGCATTTACTTGTTCCAGAAGGAACAAGGGTGTTTTTGTTTTAGAAAACAAATTCCTGACAGTCTTAGCATTCTTAACAGCAATTTTAACAGGTACGTTATTCTGTTTGTACAGTTTAATAAGTTTTTCAGTAACTTAATAACTTAAGGAAAATAAGGTAGAGATGAGTAATGGGTGGTTGGAGTCCCAAGTACAGTATTAGGCAGAACAGTGTTATTAATGGAATTATTTGATATTATTTTAAGTTGGTCACCATTAGGTATGTCATTTAAAGAGGAACCATAGCTTTGTAAATAATAATAATAATAATAATAATAATAATAATAATAATATTTATTAATGAGGGAGGATGGATAGGAATTCTCAATTAAAATATTTCTAAATAATTGAAGGGATTTTCTTCGATTAACCGGATGTGTCAGTCTATTTAGCGTACAGCTTATAGCTTTAACTAGGTTTAATTTATATTTAAAAAGATGACAAGAATGGTAGTTGAGAAACCTATTGGAGGGCATTGGTTTCCTATACCAACTTGTGGTTAAGGTATTATCTCCCATTCGAATGACACGCATATCTAAGAAGGGAATACTATTTGGGATGGGGTCCTCAAGTTCAACAGTAAACTGTAAGTGAGGATCGAACTCGTTGAACAAAGACAACATATACATATACATATATATATATATATATATATATATATATATATATATATATATATATATATATATCCTACTATCATTTTCGCATCGATACATTATGCTTTTACCATTACTTTAGCATCGTCTTGCAAAGTAGCATCTGTATATCGACGCTACTTTACAAGATCTTAATAACTTTTTTCCTGTATTTGTTACAAAAACCATCTCATTGATTAGAGTGTTGATACCGTGTTGATATTTTAAAATATCCGCTTTCTCTTTTTATCCCTTACTGAGTTATACAAGTTTATTCCAGAAAATGTTTGAGTTTAAAATGATGGTACAGTGAAAATATTATATATATTTAGTTCAGGGTTTTACCGTTTACTCGCTGCCATTATATACATGAAAATGTATATCCCACTTTCATTATCAATCATTTTAGCATCAGAAATTTGGCATCGCTGTTGAATATAATATTACCCACAACGAAATAGTAAATTTAAGAATATATATATTTTTTTTTCATCCACAAATCATTCTGGCACCATGTTTGGTTAAAAGTAACGGGTTATGATATATTGCAACTACCAATTGTATCTTCGCTCCAATTGGTCCAGTCGCGACTTACAGCCCCTCAAATGATTTGAGGATTTAATCAATAAAATACAATAAGACAGAAAAATCAAATATAGCAGCATGTCAAAAAGGCCTTAATTATATATCTTCGTTTCTATAAGTCCAATCGTGACGTACAGTATCTCAAATAACAGGATTTTGACGAATTGAAAACAATAAAATAAAAAAATTAAATACAGCCATGTCAAAAGGGCCGTAGTCACGTATCTTCGGTCCTATTAGTCCAATCGTGACGTATAGTACCTCTAATGATAGGATTTAATATAAAGAATACAATGGGATAGAAAAATCAAATGCAGAACAATGTCAAAAGGGCTTTAGTTGTGTATCTTTAGTTCTATTAGTCCAATCATGACGTGCAGTACCTCAAATGAAAGGATTTAACAAATCAAATACAATGAGGTATAAAAATTAAATAAAGTAGCATGTCAAAATGGCCTTAGTTATGTATCTTCGGTCCTATTAGTCCAATCGTGACGTACGATACCTCAAATGATAGAATTTAACTAATAGAATACAATGAGATAGAAATCAAGTACAGCAAAATGTTAAAAGGGCCTTAGTTACGTATCTTCATTTTTAGTAGCCCAATCGTGACCTACAGTACCTCAAATGATAGGATTTGACCAATCGAATACAATAAGATAGAAAAATAAAATACATCAGCTTGTCAAAAGAGCCTTAGTTATGTATCTGCGGTCCCATTAGTCCAATCGTGACGTTTCGTACCTCAAATGATAGAATTAAACTAATAGAATACAATGAGATACAAAAATTAAATAGAGTAGCCTGGCAAAAGGACCTTACTTATGTATCTTCAATCCTATTAGTCCAATTGTGACGTACAGTACCTCAAATGGTAACATTTAACCAATAGAATACTACGACGTAGAAATCAAATACATCAACACGTCAAAAGAACCTGAGGTATATATCTTTGCTCCTATATATGTTATGTCAAAAGAGCCTTAGTTTCGTGTCTCCGGTGCTATAGGTCTAATCATCACATATGGAGCCTAAAATGATAGGATTTAACGGAGTGTAAACCATATTTCCAATGCTTTATGAAATAGAACCAGTTTATAATATTCCGGACGACGTAATAACATCTTATTTTAGAATATTGGTCGATGAATTGAAATCATTGTTCAAGAAACGAATTATTCATGTGCAGATATTTTGCTATAAAAACATGTAAAACCAAAATCTCGATTAAAAAAGTTGCAACCAGTTACTCTCGATGAAACTTAACCCCATTATTGATTTTACGAGTGATAAAATGGGCCGACAAAAGACCAGTTTTAATCCTTGCAACATTTAAACATAATAGTTGTATCTTGGTTTAATCAAATGAAGAGAAAAATTATACACAAGTACTAAAACCACAAACTATTATCTATTATAACTTGGTGAAAAAGAGTGTTGATTTTAGTGATCAAGTGGCTTCTTACCAAAGCCTGCAAAATGCTAAAGTGGTACCGGAAAGTGGCAATGGAATTAATATTTAATACCGCAGTAGTCAATGCTTAGTTGGTAAATAATAGAAAACGTAAAAAAAGCGACAACCTATCCTTGAGTTCAGACTGGAGTTCGCGAAGGCATTTACAAATAAAGAAATGTTGTAACCCTCACGACCAGTTACATCCAAAAATACCATTTAAGGTAAAGCGATGTAGATAATACAAAGAGAAGAAAGTGTACAAGATGTTACAAAGTTTTAAGAAGAAACCTGACTAGTAGAAAGGCCGATAGAAAAGTTAAAAAAGTTAAAACATACTCTGAAGAATGTGATTGCAAAACTGAAATATATGTAGTGTGCTTCAATGAAGCACATTAAAAAACAATTTTACTTATACAGGAACTATTATTGAGTAAAAACGTATTGTGCCTTAAGTGGCCTTATAGTATTGGAAGTCGTAAGTTGATAGTTTCCAGTGGAACGTTTTTATTGTTAATTACCTCCGTAAAAGTGAGTTATAGTATTTATAAAGAAATGGATGTAAATAATATGCCTTCGACATCTAAAAAAGCTAGATGTGAAGATAAACGTAGATTGACCACTGCTGAATTACAGTTTGGACAAGTACAGTTGTTTTAATAATCGCTTTCTGTGATAAACAAATTGAATAAACTGTAAAATATTTTTTGATCTGCTTGTTATTTAGCACACTTTAATAACTCATCAATTGCCATGATTTCAAGTAGCTATATTACCTGTCGTTAGTCAAAAAACAAAGTTATTAACATTTATAAATTACTACAAACATAATATCTTAGAGTTTATGGTTTTTTGTAATTATCTCAATTATTTATGTATTTAAATTTGGTATTTCTCTACATAGAAAACTTTTTATGGTCTACAACTTTTATTTAAATTATTTTTCTTTAGAATGTATACAAAACGTTTTATAAGCAAAATTTTTTTTGCCATTTATGATTGTTTAAAAAAACAAAGCAAAATCAACTGTACGTCTTTACGAATTTTTCGTCGGCTACCCCTCATACTATTTAGAATTTAAATTTCTGTATAAGATTTTTTTAAACTATTTAGCGAGCTTCGTGAACTACTTTCTTATGGCATGGTCAAAGTCAAATATTATTTTTTTATGTGATAAAGCCACAATTATTGGTCGATATTGAGATGAAAATTACATTTTTAATTAACTAATATTTAATGATACGATTTCCAATATTTAACCTTGTTTATTGTACAAATTATGTAAGAATGTGTATACACATTTTGTATAAAAAACATTTTTTGAGAACGATTTCATGAATGGATATCAGAATGTTAAACATTAAATAATTAAAAATGTGATTCTAATCCCAATCACAACCAATATTTTTGACCTAATCCCATAAAAAATTAATATTTATCTTAAACTATTCACTGATAGCTTCGATTAAACAGCTTGGAAATTCAAATAATATGTAAAATATTCCCCTACACAATTCTCTGGGAAAAAATATCTAAATTGAATAACAACTGAACATTGATATAAAAAAATTTGTTGGTTGACCCCAGCCGGCCGGCAGGTAGTTTCAATGTCTTCATTTGAACTTGACCCAAAACCGATCGATATTTTTATGTTTTCAAATATTATTTAAGTATTAACACTGGCAACATCTATTGGCTTTAAAATGATACCAAATACAGTAATTTTACCTCCCAATGTTAAAATGATGGTTTGATGTAAAATATTTAATTTATAAAAAAATCGGATTATTAAAAAATAGACAACGGTGCCAAGCCTACAAAGGTGCACTAAACGAACATACACGACTTATAAATAGAAAATGATAGCATTTCTTGGTGATGCTAAATTACTGCAACGTGAAAAGAGCTTAAAACGATAGCGGGATGTATATATATATATATATATATATATATATATATATATATATATATATATATATATATATATATATAATATATATATAAATATATAATATATATATATATATATATATATATATATATATATATATAATATATATATATATATATATATATATATATATATATATATATATATATATATATATATATATATATATATATATATACGAAGACGGTTGCGTTTCGATTTAATTTGAGTCTCTTACCACTCCCTGACACCTGTTTCTGGGTCTACCTGTCATCAGAGAGAGTTTGTAAGAAGACTTAAACTAAAATTGCTATCGACACATTTAACTTCATCTTTCCTCACTAGAGGTCTCTAGTAGCATACTCTGGTAATTGTTTTTCCTATAATTGCCATAGTAGTCGGTGCGTTTTGATTTAGTTTGAGTCTTCTTACAAACTCTCTCTGATGACGGGTAGACCCAGAAACACGTGTCAGGGAGTGGTAAGAGACTTAAATCTAAACGCAACCGTCTTCGTATATTTATCGTCCTTAATCGACGCAATGAGTACAAGAATGATGGTAATTTATTAGGGGAAATTGTTGATGCATAGTGGAATATAAATATTCTCAGCATCGCTCTGAATGGCTTGATTAAGCTTGGGTATACAGTTTACTTTAATTGCTATCGACACATTTAACTTTATATATATATATATATATATATATATATATATATATATATATATATATATATATATATATATATATATATAATATATATATATATATATATATATATATATATATATATATATATATATATATATATATATATATATATATATATATATATATATATATATATATATATATATATATATATATATATATATATATATGAAAATTACTTAGTTCTCGAGAAGAACCGCGTTGAGAATTTATTTCTCGACGTTTCGGCATCCATTTTGGAGCCATTATCAAGAGTGATACGGTTCGGTTCGAGTTCGGGGTCTCAATCTGCCTACTCCCCTCACTCGAGGCGTACCAGTATCGTGTTCTATATTGCAAGAACTGTCTCTCGGCACTGAGGTCTCAATCTGCCTACTCCTCAGTGTCGAGTGACAACCCGTCTTACCCTCTGTGGCTGCTTTTATACTCGCTGTATGTGCGGGAACGGTATGCGCTGACGTGGTCTGAACTGACGTGGCCTGAGCGGTTTGAGCGGGAGGTCCCTGAAGCAGGGATCACCATGTTGCCGGCAATCGTTTTACGTCATCGCGCGTGTTCAAGCTGTTAGGCCGTTTTTCAATTTCGATAGCTTCACGAATGATTCTCGATTTTAAGGAGCGCATGGGGGCGATGGTTTTTGCTTTTTCGAAATCTATTTTGTGGCCTGTTTGAATATGATGTTGGGCTAGGGCTGAAGTAGTATCGGAATGTTTGACAGATATAGAATGTTCGTAAATACGGTTATGGATTCGTCGGTTTGTCTGTCCGATATATGTACGTGGGCAACTGGAACAGGGTATCTCGTAAACACTATGGTCTTCATTGGGGATTTGGTCTTTTACGGATCTGATGAGATTGGACAACTTGGAGTGAGTAGTGAAGATGGTTTTGATATTTAGAGGAAGAAGAGTTCTACTAATCTTATCAGTGACACCTTTAATAAAATGTAGAAAGATTTTGGGTTGATCCGGCGGCAAGGTTTCTTTTTTGGATGGAATGGGGTTTAGATGTTTTTGAATGATCTTATTGATTTGGGTTTTGTGGTAGCCGTTTTGTAAGAGTGTTTGCCTTATTGAATTAATTATGGATGATCTATGATTGTTGTCGCTAAGTCTTATGGAACGAGAAATGAGAGTGTTGACAACTGAATTGAGTTGGGCGGGGTGATGATGTGACTGGGCATTAAGATATCGGTTTGTATGAGCGGGTTTCCGGTACACGGAATAGGAAAAACTGTGAGGTAAGTTTTTGTGAATAAGAACATCAAGGAATGGCAAAGACGCTTCAGACTCAACTTCCATCATGAATTGAATACTAGGATGTATTCCATTCAGGTGGGAGAGGAAGAGATCTAACGCGTCTTTACCATGAGGCCAAATAATAAAAGTGTCATTAACATACCGTAACCAGCAGGTGGGTTTGAGATTTGATGACGACAGGGCTGCTGTTTCGAAATGTCCCATGAAAATATCAGCTATTACGGAAGAGTGGCAGCCGTAGCTCAACGGCTATGTTACTGGCTTAACAAGCTGGAGGGCCCGGGTTCAAATCCCGGCACCTACAAAATTTTCAATTTCTAATTTAACTGAGCTGCCACCGTGCTTCGGAGGGCACGTAAAGCCGTCGGTCCCGGCTACGAAAGTAGTGGTTAAGTCATGTTAGGGGCGCTTGCGCGACCTGAAAACCCTAACACTAGACCTTAACCAGGTTACACGAACTTTACTTTTTTTTATTACGGGAGAAAGGGGAGATCCCATTGGGGCACCTTTGATTAGACGATAGAAATGATTTTGGAATGAAAAGTATGTATTAGACATGCAGTGTTTTATAAGAGATAGTGTGTCTTGGGGGATTTGATGTTTTAGAGTCCAAGATGGAAATGGTTTCATCGATGGAAATGTTGGTGAACAAAGAAACAATGTCAAAACTAACTAGTATATCTGAGGGTAGAATAGAAATATTTTTCAGAAGATCAATAAAATGAAAAGAGTTTTTGACAAAAGGCGAAGCTTATTCGGCTAATAGTTGTAAGGATAAAGCGAGATGTTTTGCCAATTTCTGAGTGGGGCAGTTGTATGCACTGACGATGGGTCTTAGGGGAACATTGGGCTTATGGATATTTGGATTTTATCCGAAAATATATATATATATATATATATATATATATATATATATATATATATATATATATACTGATATGATACTGATATATATTAAAACTATCTTCTTCTTAAGGTGCCATGCATTTCTGCGTAGGCGTCCACCGTACATCGTCTTGTCAGGTGAGATGTTAAATATTCTGGATTAAATAATTCTGTTTTTAGCAGCATTGCGAAGCATTTCATAGCTGTGGATTCCTGTCCATTGTCGAATATTGCGCAGCCATGACATTTTTTTACGTCCGAGACCTCTCCTACCCTCTATTTTCCCTTCGAGTATCAGTTGCTAAGAAGTGTATCGTTCTCCTCGTATAATGTGCCCCAAGTATGCAGTCTTCTTACTTTTTACATAATTAAAAAGTTCCCTATCCTATAAGCCCGCTCTTCTGAGTACTTCCTCATTTCTGACCCTGTCCGTCCATGATATTCTGAGCATTCGACGCAGGCACCACATTTCGAACACTTCAAGTTTGTTAATGGAACTGGCCTTTAACGTCCATGCTTCCATTCCGTACAGGAGAACAGGCCACACGTAACAAAAAACTATCAGATATAATAAAGATTCCAAAAATTAAAATTGTTGGTGCAAATAAGAAGTTGGGTGAAATTGATAAACTAGTCAATTTTAAAATTAATATTCTTAATAAAGAAATTAATATGCAAGGATTTATTGTCAAGGATTTATGTGTTGATATATTAATGGGAAATGATGAATTGGAAAAGAAGAAAGTAAAGATAGATTTTGAAGAAAAAATGGTAACTTTTTAAGGGCAAATAATTAAATTTATGCAGAAAGATGAGGTGGAAGAAGGAATAAGAGTTGATAGGATATTATTAAAAGAAAATAATGATGTTTATGAAGAAGAAATGTATTTTGATGATAGGGATATGTCCCAAAAGAATGTAAAGAATAATTATTGTAGTGAATATTTAAGGAATGGAAATTTTAAGCAGATGGATGCCTACGAGGTGGAGTGCGTAAAATTGGAAGCAATGAATAATGAGTACAAAATGAAGAATAATTTTATTTGTAAAGAAGAAGATATGATAAAAGTTTTAAATTGCCCTGAAGAATATAAATCAATAGTCTTTTCCATATTGCAGCAACACAAGGGACTTGTCAATAAAGTAAATAGAATTGCACAAAATTATATCCATAGTATAAAAGTTAAAGAAGAAAAATATTTTAAAACAAAATCATACCCAATACCATATAAATACAGAGAAGAAGTAAACAGAACGATTAATAATATGTTAGAAGATGGAATCATTGAGAAGGCAGATACACGTTTTATAAACCCAATAGTAGTAGTACGTAAAAGATCAAGTGAAATCAGGTTATGTTTGGATGCAAGGAATATTAACAAGATCACTGAAAAGCAATTTGAAGCACCAATGAGTATAGATGGAATACTAGGAAGAATTACAGGAATGTCATTTTTCACTAAAATCGATTTACAGCATAGTTTCTGGTTAATACCTCTAGAAAGAAAAAGTAGACAGTATACAGGATTTCAGATAGATGGAGTAGTATATCAATTCAAAGTAGTACCATTTGGACTTCAATCATCTTGCAGTGCTCTATGTAGATGTCTTCATGATATTTTAGATCAATATGAACATTTTGTAATTCACTACATTGATGATATATTAATTTTTTCTAAAACGGCTGAAGATCATGAAAAACACCTAAAAATTAAGTATAATAAACAGATTAGACAAAGTTGGACTAAAAATAAATTAAGAAAAATGTACATTTTTTCAAAAAGAAGTAATATATCTAGGTTATAAACTTAATACTAAGGGAATCGAAATGGATACAGAACGGACACAAGTCATTTAGGAATATAAAACACCACACAATTTAAGAACTTTAAGAGGATTTATTGGAATAATTAATTATTATAAAAGGATGCTACAAGATCTAAGTATAAAAGAAATTCCATTACTTGAACTACTGAAAAAAGGTGTAAAATGGAGATGGGATCAGAGAAGAGAACTAGCATTCCAAGAAATCAAAAACATTTTTGTGTCAAATTTAAAGATATATCACCCAGACTACACAAAGCCATTCATATTAAGAACAGATGCATCAATAGAGAGATTTTCAGGGGTATTATTACAAATACATGATGGGGTCGAATACCCAATACAATTCATTTCAAGAATTACAAAGCCACATGAAAAGGATTACTCAGTTTCAGAATTAGAACTAGCAAGTATCATACACTGTAACACAAAATTAAGATTTTATTTGTTGGGTAATGAATTTACCATAGAAACAGATCACCAAGCTTTAACATCTATATTAAATAACAAATATGGAAACAGTAGAATACATCGGTGGAGTCTAATACTTAGTGAATACTGCTTTGAAATCAAATACATTTCTGGAAAATCCAACATAGTGGCAGATGCTTTATCAAGGTTAGAAAATACATCACAAAAAGGTCAGCGAACAATAAAAATTGGATTAAATCAGTTAGTAGAAAGCACTGGATTATATTCTAAAGAAGAAATCATAAGAGATTAGATAAATTTGATCGAAAAACAAAAAGTCCTTAAGAAAGATGGGGTTTATTATAAAATAATAAATGGCATAGAAGTATATGTAATAAGTAGAACTTTGGCAAGGAAAATATTGAAAAATTTACATAACAATTACATGCATATTGGTTCAAGAAAGCTATGAATGCTATTTAGGGATAATTATTTTGCAAAGAATGACATAAGTATAGCAAAAGAAATTACTACCCAATGCCAAATATGTCAAATAAACAAAGAAAAGAATTTCAAAAACCAGAACACATATAGATCTAATGTTGTATATGAAAAACTAAATACAGTGTCCATGGATTTTATCTCAAATTTAGTTCCAAGTCCAACAGGAAAAAAGCATATACTAGTGATAGGTGATTTATATACAAAATTTATTAAACTAGATCACTGCTCAAGAACAAATGTTAAAACATTGAAATTATATATTAATCAATTTTTCGAAGAAATAGGACCATTTAGAAATTGCATAATAGATAATGCTACATATTTTAACAACCAAAAATTTCGGTCATTTTGTGAGAAAAAGGGAATCAACATTCATTTTACAAGTATCAGACATCCTCAGGCAAATCCTGCAGAAAGATATATTAAAGAAGTTATAAAATATTTAAGAATAGTATGCCAGAATCAACATGAAACGTGGCAGCAACATATACCACAAGTAGAATATTTTTTAAATAATACACATAATTTAAATACAGAGGAAGTACCAGAATATTTAATGTTTGGCCATATAGGAAACAGAAAATGGATTAATGAATATAATCAGGATATGTTAGAACAAGTAATGCAGAAAGTGAATAACCGAATTAGGAGGAAAGCTGAAAAATATATCAGAAGACAAAATCAAAAAATAAAAAAACCAATCACATTTCAAAAAGGAGATAAAGTGTTAATTCGTTCACTTAGAAAAAGTAATGTTAAAGAAAACCGTTGTAAGAAATTACAACCAATGTTTGAAGGTCCATACAGAACTGAAAATCAGAATGGACTAAATAGTTATGTGTTAATAGATACAGATAATATACCTAGAGGAATTTTTCATATCAATGACATATTTAAATATTATGAAGAGAATGAATAATGTTTTCTATACTTTTAACACTAATAGCTTACTGATAGATCCATTTCATAGATTTCTTTGTTATGAATCAATTTGACATCATACTTGATGATTTTGTACATATGGAAATTATTTGTGCCCTAAAAATCATAATTTGGGGTTAGATACTAAATAGATTCTATAAATGTTTTGCTAAAAAATAATATGAAAAGTGAAAAACTTACCAATTTATATTGATGAAAGTTATTTTGAACGGAAAGATGAAAAATGAATTGAAGCAATTCCTAGATTTTGTCTATAAATAAACTTAACACAATATGGACACTTAGCTTATCTTTATTCATTGTAAAATGTAAACACAAAAACTTCCATTTGACATGACAGTTTGACGGAGACATGGAAACATAGGCGTACTTAATAGAACAATTTTTAAATAAGAAATTAAATTAGTGGACAAGAAAATTAATATTTAAAAAAATAATAAGTAAATTATTTATTTTAAATATTATTTTGGGGTATTGATATGATTGGTGTTTATAGAAAATAATTTATAAGTTACACTACTAGATAATATTAGATATAAAAAGTATTTGGTTATTTTAATAAGTTATATACTAGAGAATTTTATAAAAATATATTTATGTGAGGGCATTTTTGAGAAATTAGCATATAATAATTGTAAAAAGTTGTATTTTAATAATTATAATATTGTAGATATATTTAAGTGAGCCATGTGCATAGGCAACCAACTATACAATGAAGTGACGTTTAAGTAATGGTTGCGAATATAAAGTGTGGTTATAATAATATGTTGTTTAAAATGTGTAGTTTATTAAATTAGAGTGTTAGTTACTGATTTAAGTGTATATTCTGATCTGAAAAGCCTAAATGTCAACAGAATTCTCGATAGAAAAGAAAGGAATTCTCTAGATCACCGAAGATGGCCTTGTGTGCGAAATGGATTGTTCCAGAAAATTCAGACATGTAGGAGATGGAACAAAATCGAACATGATTTCTTGCTAGATGATTCTGGAACATGGAAAAAGATATAAATACCCGGTGATTTGGATTCAAGGCATCAGTTATGAGTTACAGTTACTATAAGGCCAGTTTAGTATGAAAGTTAGCATGAAATAAGCCATTTAGTTAGTAAGAAGAAGTCAGATCAATTATAGTCAGTCAGATGGTCCAATTGTTCAATATAGTGAGTTAAATGAATATTAAGAAACAGTATAAAGAAAATATTATTGAAGATTAAACATTATATTATGTATAAATGGTGATTAGATAATGCAAGAAGTATTATTTGAAAATTAAAATTATATATATATATATATATATATATATATATATATATATATATATATATATATATATATATATATATATATATATATATATATAGATCTAGCTATAGTTTATAGTACTAAAACGGTATTATACTAACTCCAGGCGAATATACACCGTGTATATTATTATCTGGGTAGCGCTTTATGTGGACTCCGACCAACACGTCGGATTAAGTGGACTCCGTAATAGATTAAAACACTTTTGGGATCCGTATACATTTCTTTGCGTACACAACTAAACTCCTCCGATGTTGATAATAATTTGATTAGTCGTAGATTTTTAAATTTTACAGCAGGTACGTTTTGGAACTTCAAATTTATTTAAATATCAATCAATTTGGTCATCGAGAAATTTCACAAATACGTACTTGGTTAATGTAGTTAAATATTTTATGGTGGTAATTTATATTACTTGCTTTAATTATAGATAAACTGAAATTAGTGTCTATTATTAACTTTGAAAAGGCAAGTGTCCATTTTTATGTACTAGTATTTTTTTTAATGCATTGGCACTGAAACATTTATTATATTATAAATGTACGTTCCGATGTTTCGATTGCTACAGCGTATGACTTACAATATTTGTTTCATCAAGCAGTAAAATTTAAATTATAACAATTTATAAATCAATCTTAAAATTATAATTTTTTACTGTCTAATTTAAATATTTCGATTTTTTAATGTAGGGAATTGAATATACTACTATACTTTAGATACACATAAACACATGGATACACTTATGGCAGATACTAGCAATCAGTAGTAAGTCATTACCCAGATATAATATTTCGGTGTCTTATGGTACCTTAATTTTAGCCAACATATCTATTACAATTACATATAATATGTTCGGCCTTATCGTTTTAAATACTTTGTCGCTTGTGCAAGCTATCATTATTTTCAATGTTAAATCATTGTTAAATCATTTTTGTATCTTGCGTTGTCAGGCATATAATTTTTCATTTAGAAGTACATTTATGTATAATATTCTTTTTTCTGTCACTTGGTTTAAATATAGTACACTTACATTCTTCTTGCTTATTTATTTTTATTCGTAATACTTATAAAGTATGTAATAACGGACCCGTTGTTGCAAAAATCAACAACGGGTACGAAAGATATCAGGTATAAGGGGTAGTATTTGTCAATCTAAATGCCGCTTACGACATATTAAATTAGAGAACATTTCTCCAAAAATTCTATGACGTCCCCTTAGATAAAAACATCACTTGTTTTATCCACGATCTAAAATGAATTGCTCTCCTTTGTTGATTCGCATGTATTTGTTTTTCATTTTGTTGGTTTTAAGTAAAACATTTTTCGTGTTCTCTTCACTTTGTTGAAGATGTCGCAGACGGGAGAGAGTTTCTTATGAGATCAACATCATTTTTATATGCTAGAAGTGCTTGGTACCTTGAGCCATTAATGGATTGCATTTTAAATAGGCGATTTCTATTTTAGTACGCTGTTCTTTAATTTTTTGAATATTTGAATTGAGAATCTGTATATTATTCGACTGTTTTATAACACAGTGGTTCTTGTGTTATAGAATATAGTGCCGTTTATATAGTGCTGTTTAATAATAATAAAGTTCAAGCAACAATTCATATATGCAATAACTTGGTACTGATATCTCTGCTCCCCGATACCAGGTAGCAGTCCCGAAAACATTAAAACTGCTACACTCATGCTTCCTATTATCCAACGATTGGCCAGTCCATGACTATACGCCTTATTATGGTACTGATATTGCTGCTGTCCCTTATAAGTGAATAAAATATGCAAGGAAGGTTTTGGCAATTTAATAGGATTTTGTATGTTAGAATATTATTTCTCCGATAAAGTGAAAAATATCTATTTGCTATACGGATTTAATCTATAGATGAAATATTAGAATGCTATAGAAGAATGCTATAAGCAGCAAATAATATGGCAGATAATATGCTGGAATTAGCAGTAGCATGTACTAACAGTGGCCATACCTAGTCCACTGTTAGTACATGCTTTTAGAAAAGAGAAAGCCAACTTATCCAATTCAAAAGCAGACAAAATCAATTCCAAATGTGGATCGTAAGCCAATCCCTTATGTAAAGATTCTAAAGTAATAATTAGTGAAACTGTAAGCCAACAGCATAAAGTGCTGGTACTAGATATACAAGTAAAATATGAAATAAAACCAAAATATCGAGGAGAGTCACAAAAACAATTAATTGACGTTAACAAGCGACAAAGTAGTTCAATTTAGAACAGAAATAAAAAAAGAATGTGTTGGAATATGAAAAAAGTTCATAATGAAATTTGGAGACATGTGTCAAAAATCATTAAAGAGGGTGTAACTAAAATACTTGACAAAATCTCAGGAAATTGACTTAAAAATTGGTAAATATAGATAGTCAGACGATGTTTAAGACAATATAAAAGACAAGAGAAGATTATATAAGGAGGGACAAGAAAAAATATCAGACTAAGATTATCAAAAGTATTAAATAGATAAAGAGGAAGCAAAAGTAGCGGTAGTACAATCTAAGGTATCAGCGTATGAAAAGCTGTACAATGAACTGAGTACTAAGAAAAAAACATATACAAAATTGCTAAAAGTGGAGCAAAGAAAACCAAAGATTTTAATCAGATTAAATGTATACGAGATAAATACATTAAACTATTTATGCAAGGAAAGGATGTAAAAAATTGCTGGAAGGAGTTCTTTAACGACCAATTAAACAAAGAGTTTAAGAAAGCTTCTATAGAGGCAACAGAGACAGTAATAGCAATGGTGCCGAAAATGACGATCGCGGAAGTAATTCAAGAGCTACATAAGATAAAACAAGAAAAGGCATAGGTCCTGATAGCATCCCTGGATATATATGATCAGCATTAGGAAAATCAGGAACAAGTTGGCTAACAGGACTATTTAATAGAATTTTGAAAAGGCGAATATCGGATGAATGGAGAAGTAGCATTTTAGTACCTGTATACAAAAACAAAGTAGATGTTAAACTCTGTACAAACTATAGAGCCCTAAAACTATTCTGTCACACCAAGAAAAGGCATAGGTCCTGATGGCATCCCTGGATATATATGATCAGCATTAGGAAAATCAGGAACAAGTTGGCTAACAGGACTATTTAATAGAATTTTGAAAAGGCGAATATCGGATGAATGGAGAAGTAGCATTTTAGTACCTGTATACAAAAACAAAGTAGATGTTAAACTCTGTACAAACTATAAAGCCCTAAAACTACTCTGTCACACCATGAAACTGTGGGAGAGAATAATTGATAGTAGGATACAGCAAGAAACAGAAATATTAGGAAATCAGTTTAAATTCATGCAAGGCAAATCAACAACGGATGCAATTTTTATCATGAGTCAAGTAATGGAAAACTAATGTTAGAACAAGTGAGGGTAAGACTGATAAATTTCATTTGAGAATAGTATTGCATCAGGGGTCAGTGCTAATCCCTTATCTCTTCTAATTAGTGTTGGAAAAATTACCGAAAACATGTCAAAGAGATATCCCTTGGTGCCTGATGTATGCTAACGATGTGGTGTTAGTAAGAGATAAGGAGAGATAATTGAATTAATGATTGAGACAATGGAGATGGGCGCTTGAGCAAAAAGGTATAAAAATAAGGCAAACAAAAACAGAGTATCTAAAGTGTGAATTTAAAAATCAACTTCAGCTTTACTTTAAATCAGGTTGTATTTATTTATGTAAGTTAATGAAACCAATAATAAAAAAAAGGAGCTGATTCCAAACCGATAATTTTTATTCAGAGATAAAAAGTATCCCATGATTAATTCAATATACAGAATTATCGATATAACTAAGTGAGAAACTTGTTGAGAAATACGTTTTAGAAAAAAAAATTGTGCTAGTCTTTTTTGACATAGCTTAGGCCTTTGCTAATGTATAGCATGGAAGTTTAACCTACAAATAGTATACCTATTAGAGCCTAAACTAAATGAGTCCAAATTAATTCATGTCAAGTTTATACATCTGAAAATCTTAAACATTCATTTTACAAAAAACGATGTCTAAATACCTTATGCATCTTCCACAATTACATGAGACCTGTACTTGAGACTTCTATAGTATATGTTAAAAAAAAGGGAGGAACTAAGTTATCAGAAAATGTATCCGCAACTCCTATAGTCATTAACTCGGTACTGATATCTCTGCTCCCCGATTTCAGTAAGCAGTCACCAAACCATTAAAACTGCTACATCCATGTTTCCTATTATATAACGATTAGCCAGTCCAGGACTATATGCATTATTATGTTATTGATATTGCTGCTGCCCCTCATAAATGAATAGAATATGCAAGGAAGTTTTTGGCAATTTAATACGGTTTTTGTGTGTTACAATATAATTTCTCCGAGAAAGTAAAGAATATCTATCCGCTATCCGAATTTAATCCATAGATTAAATATTAGAATACTATAGAATAATGCTATTACCAGCAAAAAAAACGGTATAATAGTAACGATAAAACCAAATAAATATTTATTAACAGGCAAAAGAGATGATGTAGAAAAGAGCATATAACGTAACAATAGACCCATATAATTTTGAAAAATTGGGGCGTTTTAGATATAGCAGATAACGTTGTCACATAAGAGATAAAAGGGAAAATACAGGTAGCAAACTGATATTTATGTATCACCTCATAACACTTTTAAATCCAGAAGTGTAATGCGAACTACTAAAATCAGGATATATAAAACAATGTAAGTAAAACTCAGGTATTAATTAGATCAGGATTGCTAGAAAAGCCCTCAGAAGTGTTTTACGACCGGGAACTAATGCTAAGGTCAAACAGGTATATAAAAAATTTCACCGTCGTACAAGAAACTAAATCTCAACGCTAAAGTTATTGTTTTGCACTTTGTATTGATTTGTGATCTTATTCATAACAGAATTATATATTTCTTTCTGCGACGCCCAATCGGCTCTTATTTTATTTTTTCATTGTTTGTGTTTTACTTACATACGTAGATTCTTATTTTTCTTACTGCGAGATGTATTTTTGGATTTAATTTTTTTGCTTAAAACGTAGCAATTGCCAGCTTGTATTCTGTTGTTATTCTCTTTTGTAGTGTTTTTGTTAAAAGTGCTCTTAAATTTCAAATATTTAGACCGATGAAACTATGTAATTTTGTAACAGTAAGTTTTTGCGTTACATTGATATTTATGTGGCAATTAGCTGTAAAGTCATTAGTCTTTTCTGTTGTATCATATTTTTTTGATTTTTTTGTAGACAAGCGGTTTAATTTATGTAATATAATATCCCCAATTGGTTTCATAATATATTGTTTTCAAAACAGCTGTTAGGCGAATTCGTTCACTTTTTTTAAAGCAGTTTGGTTTTTAATATTTTGACCACTCCTATTTAGGTTTTCCAATATTTGGGATTTGTATAATCTTTATGTATATAATTATCTGTTTATTGATTTTACTTTTTAAATAGAGTTTGGAATGGAATCTTCCTGTTTGAAATCAATGTACATTTGAAAATAAGTCGACAGTTTTCTTTTCTGTCATGGTATTTCATAGTTTTATTCTTATGATTATATCAGTGTTTGTTTAAAATCTATAAATAACTAGTTTAATGTTTTTTTTTGTATTCCCAACATTTCTCAATAACTGCCTAATAGTGAATAATTGATCAACGATTTATTAAGTTTTTCTAATTCCACACTAATATTCACCTACTTTATAGTTCACCTATTTTTTCAATCGTTCCAGGTGTATTAGAAAAAATACTGTATATCCTAATTATTAATAGAGGTATAGCTTATATATAGCTTATATCGCTATAGTTTGTGCCGTACATTTTATTATTCCTTTTGTGTATGGGTATACTTTTCAGCAAGTTGGCACTTGCTCTTACTTCTAAATTGACAGATCAGCTGTTTAACTACCTGTACTGAACTTTCTTTTTCATTTTGCAAATACATATAAAAATTAATAAAAACCACTCTGACATACCGTTGATTGAAATATTGGATACCCTATACTATTTAATCAACGGAAATACTAAGATCACACGGGGAGAATATTATGGGTTATTTCTGGTTTCGTCAAAATTTACACTGAAATTACTAACAAGAGAGTGCTCTCACTTCCACATGTTGAAATTGATATATAGTACCAACAGATGCTAGTCATATACCATCAGCACTAATAAAATGGAAACTATCAAATTAATGTCAATTTCATTTAATCAAACGTACTAACCTTAAAAATGATCATTTAAGGAAACACACCTCAAAAATATTGACAATAAATTAAAAATAGCTTAAGCGTTATAAAAGTAACAGCAGCAAAGCTCACAGCATGAGAATAGGGCCTCGTACTTTTATATAGAAATTTGTTGACAGACAAATATTTATTTTTTTATATACTAGGTTCTAAAAAAAGTGTACTCAAAACGAATAAATATTATCTAACAAGTGTTTTATTTCAGTTTCATATGAAAGCACCAGATCTTAGATATTATAAATTTCGTCATAGGTGCAAATTTGAAATGAAAACCAAATGATAGAGCATATAGTGAAATATAAATATCTTAGCCCTCTATTGCCCGACTTTTTTGTAAACTTGTTTGTTTATAAAATGTTTTAATTTGTATATGTGCTCAAATATCCATTTACAACAACTAGTAATTTTTTTAGATTTTTTAAATTTCGTTTGGGGAGAGTTTTGGGAGTGTTTAGCAAAAACTAACGAATTAAGTTATATACTTATTTATTATGCCATTCAAAAAATCAAATATTTGTATTTGTAAAACATAAAGCAACTTTACATTTATCGCACATTACTTTAGAAGTATTACAGCATCCTGGTTTTTTGCATCTTCCCTTTTTTTCAGAAATTACTGGCCAGTGGAAGGTTTAGTCAAGCCTAACTTCCTTTGGTAGTACAATAGCAGTAGATCCTCTCCTCTGTTTTTTTGCAATTTCGTTCTCAATTTCACTGAGCCTGGGACGTCCTTTGTTTTTGATCTGGCCATTGGTTGCTAACAGTATGTTACATAAGTAGGACTTAAACTGTAACAAAGGCAACTGGTTTTTCTTTTCAATTTCAAAGTAATCGCAATCACGACGATGCAACAACCGGCTGTTAACAACAGCTAAATCCAGAAGGTGGAAAAATATTTTTAGATACCACTTTTTAGATCTTATGTCTGTTCGGTAAAGAGCAATTAGTGAATCCATAAGATCGACACCTCCAATAAATTTATTATAAAATTGCACTGAATTTGGACAGCATACAATAATTCTTGATTTTTGTTTGTTATCCCACCTCTTGACTAACGAAGTAGGCCCAGAACCAACAAATGTACTAAGCAAATGAACTGGTTTATTATCGTACCACTTTAATGCTGTTTGTCTTATGCTATCTACTGTAGCGTGCTTTTCTTCTACAGTACCTCTGCCCTGTTTCTTCATATTCTTGTCATCCGAAAAATGGTAATAAGGCAATCTGTTTGGAATAACAGTTCCCAAACATTGCAGTCCACGTTTTTCCATTTCAATCTGCAACTGAATGCTTTTGAACCAGTTTTCAAAATATACTTTATAGTATTTGCTTGGTTTACCTATCTCACACAATCTTATTACTACATTACCGCTGGTGTCTACATAAGGTAAATGAAGAGGATGTTTAACAGTTCCTGTATACAATTCCCAGTTATAAACAATACCATTGGTATCACACAAAACAAATGCCTTGTGTCCCCATTTTTTGGGTTTGTTCTTCATATATTGTTTTAAAGAATGTGCCTCTTTGAATGGTATCATTTGTTCATCAATACACAATTTTTCACTCATTGGAATACTTTGAAAATTTTAAAATAGACCGTTGATGAATGGTCTAATTTTGTATAACTTATCATTATTGTTGACTATATTTTCGTTATTATTGAAATGCATTTTAGTTTTTATTTCTTCCCAGCGATTCCTAGATATAGTATCGACTATTTAAGCAACACGTGTTTCCTTGTGCCAAAATGATCTTGTCCTTGGCAAGCCATATATTGACATCAGTAGAACAGATCCAATCTTCTTCTTCAAGTGCCATCTCCGCGGCGGAGATCGGCAATCATCATAGCTATTCGAACTTTTGAGACGGCTGCTCTGAAAAGTTCATGTGATGTACATCCGTACCACTCTCTCAGGTTGCGCGGCCATGACATTCAGCAGATCCAATAAATTGGTTTAATTCTGCTGGTGTCATATTCAATGGTTTATTTATATTCTTTTGCAGTACATACAAATTACTTTGTTCTATTATGTTTTCCAGCATATTGGTAGATATCATCTTTTTAAAATAATGTAGAGGGGATTCCGGTTCTAATAATTTGCATGTTGGTAAATTACCTTTCCATTCTGGAATTGGAAATACTGTTCGGGAACCACTCTTCCACTGAATGTTTTTTACGATCATTTTTGACCTTTTGAGCACATTTTGTTAAGTGTGTTTTTCTGATTTATCGGTATCGCCCTCATCTTCATCTTAGTCTAAATCTAAATTGGTATCCTGGTCTAAATTTGCTTCGTACAAATCGTCTTCATTTTCCATTTTATTTGATTTTGGATCGATTGATATCTGAGTACCTGGAAAATTCATTATCACTTTCTTATTATCACTATCAAAGTCAGAGTCTTTGGATTTCTCGGATATTTACTGCTTTTCCCGTAGAACGTTTTTGTATCCATCTTAAAGAAATAATTTAAAATAATATAGTCCACTGTGGATTCAAAGCAACATACCTGTTTTTTATCACAGTACTGAAACAACACAATAAAATAAACAAATGTCAACGGTAATCAATATCTAAATGCTGATATAATGCCTCTGTATGTATTTTTATATAAATTGTACACAATTTATAACAATAAATCACGATCGAAAATACAAACTAATAAGGCATTTGACATACTGTTAAACATTTCCATATAGGTTTCGTCATAGGTTCATAAAATGTATTAAAATGTATAACCAAATGTTGCCTGAAATTAACAGAGGGCATACTAGAGTCGGAAATTGTTTTAAAAAAGTTTTCTGCATCAAAAACTCCTTTGTTGCCTTGAGTACACACGGGGCTATAAAGGGTTAAAATAGCTGTATCGAGCGAGGATAAGGTTATTGATGAGGAAAAAAGACCTATCGCTGAGGAAGTGAGAAAGTAATTGACAAACGCAAAGAGCACTTTAATTACAATAAATGAAATATGCATTACAATCTATCATAACACACATATCTTGATACACATGAAACAAGACAATTAATAAACACGTTAAGAGAATCTTAAGAAATAATAACCAAAATTTAATTTTTAATACACAAAAGAAATAATGATATACAGAAGATACACAAATTAAAAAAACGTTATCCCCTTATTGTACGCAAGAGAGATACCTCAAGGAAGAATCAAAACGATCGAAAATATATACCAAAACAACACAATAAAAGTAAAAGTAGAAGAAAAACTAACCGAACCTATTGAAGGTGACAATGGGATAAGACAGCTATATTACCTGAGTCCTCTATTATTTAACCTGATTATGGATGAAATAATAAAAAATAAGAACTAAAAAAGGATACCAAATGGAAGAAAAACAAATTAAAATAATCTGCTGTGCAGACGACGCAATACTACTCTTTCAAAGTGAAAATGATTTACAACGTATGCTGCACCAATTTCATATAACTGCCAGAAAATTTCCCCAAAAGAGACAAAATGCATGGTTACAACAGCAAATTTACTAAGATGTTAATTGGAGCTGGAAGGTCATATAATAGAACAAGTGTTAGAGCTTAAATATCTAGGCATCACATTATCTAGCTACGGAAAGCTCGAAACTAAAGTGGAAGACCCAGTGAATAGAGCAAACAGAGCCACAGGCTGCCTAAATGAAACATTATGAAGAAATAAAAATATCGGAAAAGAAACGAAAGGCAGAATTTACAAAACAGTCATCAGACCAATAATGACATACGCGGCAGAAACAAGATCTGACACAGAGAGGACAAAAAGGATATGAAACAGCAGAGATGAAAACACTTAGAAAAATTGATGGTAAGACACTATGGGACAGAGCTAGAAGTACAGATATACGACATAGATGCAAGGTGAAGAACATCAAGAACTGGTTAAGAAATAGAAGAGTAGAATGAAACGATCATATAAGCCGAATGACAACAAATAAAACAATAAAGACGGCAAGAGACGGTTAACCCATAGGAAGACGATCAGTAGGACGACCACGAAAACGATGGAAAGGCAACTTACTGGAGGCACATTGAAAAACAGACAGTTATGTCTATATAAAAAGAAAAAGTAGGAGAAGAAGAAGATACAAAGGATAAACATTAAAATAGTTGCAAGAAAGATAAAATAAATCAGTCATATTAATGTAGAATAGCAGAGGGCAGAGTGTTTAGAAAAAATAATGAATGTCATATTAATGTAGAATAGCAGAGGACAGAGTATTTGTCATAGCTTTGGACAAGTACCCAATTGAAAAAAGAACACAGGTTGTTCAAAAAAGACGGAACTCTAGAAAGAAAATAGAATAGAACATCGAATTAAAATGTAACCTTTGATGTCTGTGATAAACCCATCACCTGAACAGTGGCGCTGATGTATGTAGTTAAGATTGTTTATACTTATTTTAACTGTTTATTTTTTTATTATCTATATATGAGTTGTGACAGATATCACAAACTTATTTATTTTCCACAAAGGGCTCTTTAGAACCTAAAATTATTACTATACAAATCTGATTCGACATATCTTCAAAAATTAATACACGGCATGTAAAATTTAAATTTTTAATAAAAAGTAAAAGATTACGCATTACTTATGGGGTTTAAAAAACGAGCCTTTAGGAAGATTGAAGTACTAATAAGACCACCGCAATCGGGCATACCCCGGGTAATGATTAATTAATCAATCGGCTAATTCTTCAGTCACCCCTTTAATATGATTTTGTCAAATTGGTCCTTTTTAGGACCAACTATTCTAATAACATATGTCTATAACTGTTAAGGGTATATCTAAAAATCAAGAAAGTTTACTTTACTTAAACTTATCAGACATATGAGCTAAACACGAATCTGACTAATTTCTAGTACAGGAAACACATATAGGGCCTAACCTAGGGTATTTGGTATATAGCTGATGGCTGAAAACCACATTATAGATATAGACATACTATTTCTATCGGAAAAAAAGCAAAGAATAACTCAAAGTAAGAAAGGACAAAACCAGTCAGCTGAGAGAACCTTTTAACGATTTTGAGCTTGGATCCACCATCTACATATTTAATGAAAAATAATACAAATACCGACATTGAGGATCTGAGCACAAAGCTTATTACGAAATCTGGACCAAAAACACAACAATGGCTTATCCAGATGATGAAAAACTGTATTTAAATTAGGAGATACCCAAAGTCTAGAGACAAGCCAAAGTTGTTACCTTGCTTAAAGCTGGCAAAAACTCCAACGACCACAAAAATTATCAGCCAATATCTTTATTTTGTCAGCTATTCAAAGTGATGTACATCACAAATACTAAATCAAAGATGGGTACGAAAAATATCGGGTATCAGTGGTCGTATTTTTCAATCTAAATGCCGCTTACGACACCTTAACTTACAGAATATTTTTTCAAAAACTATATGATATCCCCTTAGATAACAAACTCACTTATATTGTCTGCATATGCCTACATAAGAGAATATTTTTTGTATCACTCAATGGTAAGAATAGCAGATGAAGAACGGTCTCGCTTGGGGTAGCATAAAGGCACCTACACTGTATAACATTTACACAAACGAACGATCCATACCGGTAGGTACTAGGACTTCTATTATATTGACGATACACCTATTATTACACAATAAAAATAAACTATGAATCAATTTTCAGCCAAAACCCCTGAAAAGCTCGTGTGTGCTCCTTCAATTTCCCTAACATAGACGCTTTCACAAAACTGAACATCCAATAATGTCATAAAATTGTTGAACGTAGACTCCCTATAAATTCCTTGAAAATAGTTTGTATCGCACGGGGTCAGTCACAGATTATTGTTTAAAACTAAAAGGTAAATTGAGGACCAGAAATAATATTGTTCGCAAGCTTGTCAGCTAAAAATGAGGTGCACATCCTTCCGCTCTTAAAACAGACGCTTGCACTATATGCATCTGCTACCGAATATACCTTGTTAGACAAATTAAGCATTCTTTCTTTTTGTGCACACTACTACCAATTTTAACACAAAAATATCTATTGTAGATCTTAACCATATTTATTTTAAGATAACCTTTTATCGAGATATCATATGTAGTACACAAATAAGACCAGAACTAAAATAATAAAAAAGCTTTATACGAGATATCGCAGAAGATTGGATGAAATAAAATTAGTTTTTATTAATCGGATGCTTACATAAAACGTACAAAGACATACTCACGTAAACAATATATATTACGAAATTTCTGTAATTAAAAAAACATCGAGTTCGGCATTGAACTAATAAAATTATATTAAATAAAAGAACAACATTTTTAAAAATGCAGAAAAAATAAAATTTCCTATGCAAGCGAATATTCCATTAAATAATAAGCCCAAATCCTTTTGTATATATATACCTGTTTTTAAAGAACCAGTTACCTTTTAGTACGTAGTTATACCAGGTAATAAGATATCCTCTGTTACTCAGTGTAATGCGTATTAGATTACACTGTCTACGAACAGTAGATAAAAATAAGGAGCCCATATGAACCGTTCAGGATATGTGTTAAAAATATATGGTATAATCGCACAGTTGCCAAACTCTTAGAGCTTAATTAAACCGATAAGCGTATGGTTCAAATATACATTGAAGAAGATCTGTACGACCCCTATAATATATACACGTGAACTAAACGATATACATTTATGATACAGGGGTATTTACGGGCTCCAAAAATTTTTTATAAATTATTAAACTTGACCACGGAGCTCAATTGAACCTGAATTTTAACATGGGCGGAGTCCATGTATATATATATATATATATATATATATATATATATATATATATATATATATATATATATATATATATATATATATATATATTTTATACACAAGTTTGTGTAATTACTACATAGCACCTATATTTAGAGATAACTCAATGAATAATCGGGAAATAACAGATTTTTTTACTCCCAAGCCTAACCAAAAGAGACGAAAAAGTAAAAGTTCACCACAATTAAATAATATGGAAATGGATAGTATTAGTATAAATAAGGAGGAACTAAAAACAATTATTGAAGAACTTCTACATAAATCATTAAACCCGGTTAACAAAAAATTGGAAAATGTATCCACTAAGGATGATGTAAACAGGCTGAGTCAGGACATCCAGTCATTGAGAGTAGAGAACCAACAATTAACACTAAAAGTTCAGATGTTAGAGGCTAAAGTATCTGGGATATCTGACGAGTTAGAAGAGTTGAAAAGGAGGGACACAGTTAGGGGAAGAATGCTAGAGGATCAAGAAGGAAGACAAAGGAGGAATAACCTTATTTTTAGAGGTGTTCGTCATTCTGGTAGAGAGCCTTGTGCTTTAGTAATTTCAGATTTTTGTAAAAACTTTTTAGGTATTGAAGATCAAGTTATGATTAATCGAGCACACCCACTTGGACCACCAAAGCCAAATGGATCCATAATAGCTCATGTGCCGTGGGATACTGATATTTCCAAGATTCTGGGACAGACTAAAAAATTAAGAGGTACTGAAATTTACATTGACAGAGACTATACCAAAGAAGTCAGGGAGAAAAGATCGAGACTGAGAGCAATTATGAAGAAAATAAAAGAAAAGAATAATGAGCTGAAAATGAAACTGGTCTTTGATTCGTTATTGGTGGAATCAGTTAAGTACAGTTGGGACTTGAGGGATGGATTAAAGTGTGGAAAGAATAATGGTATGAATCGTTTGAAGATGGACTGGAACGTCGATTTAAACTTCTTGTTTAATTCTCCAAGTATTAATAGTGATCAAGCAGAAGTGATGGATCATTCAGAGAATATAAATCAAGAAAACTCCAATATCCAGTCGGGGGAATCAGGAAGAGGGTTGGTGAACCAGATCTGATAGAGAGTGAAGATGATGATGTCGTGAATTTGGAACATGGAATGGCTATCGGTAATATGGCTATTGGTAATGAGAGTTGGAACACAATAAAAATACTTATGTATAACATAGCAGGTTTGAAATCAAAACTTAATCAAATAGGATTTGTAAAATATGTAAGTAACTTTGAAATATTTATATTATGTGAAACACATGTAGAAACTGTATTTACTGATAAGGTTTTTAATAATAGATATAAGTTATATACACAGGCAGCTGTGAGATTTTCCAATTTTGGTAGAGCGAGTGGAGGGTGGTTGTGTGGTGTTAATCATAAGATACAACATAAGTTGAGGAAAGTGGATGATCAAATGATTATAGATATAAAAGTAGGTAATGAAAAAGTAAGCATTATTCCAGTGTATCTGAGGCCAGGAGAGTACTGGGCGGAGTGTTTTGAAAATGTTGAAAGGGTTTTAGTAGAAAATTTAGATCAGAATGTTGAAAATAGTTTAGTTGTAGGTGATTTTAATGCAATGTTGGGGGAGGAAGGGATTTTAGGTGATGAGCTTGATGAAGATGGGGTATACAGAAGGACAAGCCTGAGTGAAAGGAGAGTTTCTAAAGATAAGTTGATTAATCATCATGGGAAAAAGATAATTGGACTATGTGACGACTTTAATTTGGTTATTTTGAATGGTAGAACAAAAGGCGATATAGAGGGGGAGTACACATTCTTAGGGCCGTTAGGCAGTTCTGTCATAGATTTTGCATGTGTATCAAGACCGATGTTAAATTTAGTAGATAATTTTTTTATAGGTTGTGAATATTATTCTGACCATATGCCTCTAATAGTGGAGCTGACCTTCGATAATGACGATCAGGGATCGTCAAAATATTTTTTCAAAAACTATATGATATCCCCTTAGATAACAAACTCACTTATATTGTCTGCATATGCCTACATAAGAGAATATTTTTTGTATCACTCAATGGTAAGAATAGCAGATGAAGAACGGTCTCGCTTGGGGTAGCATAAAGGCACCTACACTGTATAACATTTACACAAACGAACGATCCATACCGGTAGGTACTAGGACTTCTATTATATTGACGATACACCTATTATTACACAATAAAAATAAACTATGAATCAATTTTCAGCCAAAACCCCTGAAAAGCTCGTGTGTGCTCCTTCAATTTCCCTAACATAGACGCTTTCACAAAACTGAACATCCAATAATGTCATGAAATTGTTGAACGTAGACTCCCTATAAATTCCTTGAAAATAGTTTGTATCGCACGGGGTCAGTCACAGATTATTGTTTAAAACTAAAAGGTAAATTGAGGACCAGAAATAATATTGTTCGCAAGCTTGTCAGCTAAAAATGAGGTGCACATCCTTCCGCCCTTAAAACAGACGCTTGCACTATATGCATCTGCTACCGAATATACCTTGTTAGACAAATTAAGCATTCTTTCTTTTTGTGCACACTACTACCAATTTTAACACAAAAATATCTATTGTAGCTCTTAACCATATTTATTTTGAAATAACCTTTTATCGAGATATCATATGTAGTACACAAATAAGACCAGAACTAAAATAATAAAAAAGCTTTATACGAGATATCGCAGAAGATTGGATGAAATAAAATTAGTTTTTATTAATCGGATGCTTACATAAAACGTACAAAGACATACTCACGTAAACAATATATATTACGAAATTTCTGTAATTAAAAAAACATCGAGTTCGGCATTGAACTAATAAAATTATATTAAATAAAAGAACAACATTTTTAAAAATGCAGAAAAAATAAAATTTCCTATGCAAGCGAATATTCCATTAAATAATAAGCCCAAATCCTTTTGTATATATATACCTGTTTTTAAAGAACCAGTTACCTTTTAGTACGTAGTTATACCAGGTAATAAGATATCCTCTGTTACTCAGTGTAATGCGTATTAGATTACACTGTCTACGAACAGTAGATAAAAATAAGGAGCCCATATGAACCGTTCAGGATATGTGTTAAAAATATATGGTATAATCGCACAGTTGCCAAACTCTTAGAGCTTAATTAAACCGATAAGCGTATGGTTCAAATATACATTGAAGAAGATCTGTACGACCCCTATAATATATACACGTGAACTAAACGATATACATTTATGATACAGGGGTATTTACGGGCTCCAAAAATTTTTTATAAATTATTAAACTTGACCACGGAGCTCAATTGAACCTGAATTTTAACATGGGCGGAGTCCATGTTATATATATATATATATATATATATATATATATATATATATATATATATATATATATATATATATATATATATATACATCCTACTATCATTTTCGCATCGATACATTATGCTTTTACCATCAATTTAGCATCGTCTTGCAAAGTAGCATCTGTATATCGACGCTACTTTACAAGACCTTAATAACTGTTTTCCCGTACTTGTTACAAGAATTTTAACCATCTCATTGATTAGAGTCTTGATACCGTGTTGGTATTTTAAAATATCCGCTTTCTCTTTTTATCCCTTACTGAGTTATATAAGTTTATTCCAGAAAATGTTTGAGTCTAAAATGATGGTACAGTGAAAATATTATATATATTTAGTTCAGGGTTTTACCGTTTACTCGCTGCCATTATATACATGAAAATGTATATCCCACTTTCATTATCAATCATTTTAGCATCAGAAGTTTGGCATCGTTGTTGAATATAATATTACCCACGACGAAATAGTAAATTTAAGAATATATATATATATTTTTTGCATCTACAAATCATTCTGGCATCATGTTTGGTTAAAAGTAACGGGTTATGATATATTGCAACTACCTATTGTATCTTCGCTCCAATTCGTCCAGTCGCGACGTACAGCACCTCAAATGATAGGATTTAACCAATAAAATACAATAAGACAGAAAAATCAAATATAGCAACATGTCAAAAAGGCCTTAATTATATATCTTCGATTCTATAAGTCCAATCGTGACGTACAGCATCTCAAATGACAGGATTTAACCAATTAAAAACAATGAAATAAAAAAATTAAATACAGCAACATGTCCAAAGGGCCGTAGTCACGTATCTTCGGTCCTATTAGTCCAATCGTGACGTATAGTACCTCTAATGATAGGATTTAACATAAATAATACAATGGGATAAAAAAATCAAATGCAGAACAATGTCAAAAGGGCCTTAGTTGTGTATCTTTAGTTCCATTAGTCCAATCATGACGTGCAGTACCTCAAATGAAAGGATTTGACAAATAAAATACAATGAGGTATAAACATTTAATGGAGTAGCATGTCAAAATGGCCTTAGTTATGTATCTTTGGTCCTATTAGTCCAATCGTGACGTACGATACCTCAAATGATAGCACTTAACCAATAGAATACAATGACATAGAAATCAAATACAGCATCACGTCAAAAGGGCCTTAGTTACGTATCTTTGTTTTTAGTGGCCCAATCGTGACGTACAGTACCTCAAATGATAGGATTTAACCAATCGAATACAATAAGATAGAAAAATAAAATACATCAGCTTGTCAAAAGGGCCTTAGTTATGTATCTGCGGTCCTATTAGTCCAATCATGACGTTTCGTACCTTAAATGATAGAATTTAACTAATATAATACAATGAGATATAAAAATTAAATAGAGTAGCTTGGCAAAAGGGCCTTAGTTATGTATCTTCGATCCTATTAGTCCAATCGTGACGTAAAGTACCTCAAATGGTACCATTTAACTAATAGAATACTACGACGTACAAATCAAATACATCAACACTAAAAGGACTATAGGTATATATCTTTGCTCCTATATATGTTATGTCAAAAGAGGCTTAGTTGCGTAAACGAATTAACACACAGAAGTGTGTGGCATATTACGTGACAGGATTATTAGCGAATACCATACGATTACGTCATACATCTCTTTGCATACGTCCACTTTTAGTTAACTACTTAGTATGTATTCAGTACTTTGCTTTACGGTTGTTGAGGCATTAACTCTTAAACAGAAGAATGTTAAAAATCTTGAAAGCTTTGAGATGTGGTGCTACCGCCGTATACTAAACATAAGTCGGGTGGATAAAATTACAAATGAAGAGGTAATACGCAGAATAAATAACGATCCAGAAGTTATACTGAATATAAAAAAGAGAAAACTTGAATAGTTTGGCCACCTGATGAGAAGACAAAAGTACACATTCCTACAAAATATAATGCATGGAAAAATCCAAGGACGCAGAAATCCAGGCCGTAGAAGAATGTCCTGGATGAGAAATTTAAGAGAGTGGTTTGGCTGTACCACTAACGAATTATTCAAAACAGCAGTAAATAAAATTAGAATCGCCCTAATGATATCCAATCTCCGATAGCAGAGGCACTCAAAGAAGAAGATATGATAAACTCGAAAAATCTCCAACGTTCACTGTTAGACATATGCCTCCCGTTCAGTATACACATTTACTGCTCCTTGACGCTGTGACGAGAATGAGATAGGATTTAACAAATAGAATGACAGAAAACTAAAAAAGACAATGTGTCAAACGTGGAATGCGTCGCAGAACGTGAAATATTAGCGTAAAATTATATGATGCCATAGACGGTTCTTTAGTACCCAGCAAACTCGCTTTGTAAAGTTACATAGCAGGGATCTGTCCGAGAAAAAGTCGATCATTCGTTTTATAACCCAAAGGGGACCATAAAATATTCAATGTTAAAATTTGACATAATGTAACGGTATGACAAATCTTTTTTCTCCCGCATGTGCTTGCCTGTGTACCTATACAAGGGGAGTCGTGCATAACCTTTAAGTTGATCGTAATACACGCAATAAAACATAAATGCACATAAAACTGCAACAACAAGTATGTTGACGACTTGGGTTAGTATATACAGTGCATTCCGTACGTTTTTTAAACATGGTTAGGAAATTGTTGACTGGAGGCTATTAAAGAAGTTCTTAAAATAATTGCGGGTCACCGCCTTTTCTGTAAATGGAGTGAATATTGTTATCGATTTAATTTTTTTCTTCAGTTGAATAATTCCTGCTGGTATTTGGTCTAAGCTTACTTCTTTTTCTCATTCAAACTGTTTCATAGCTAATTTTACTTCCTCTTTATAGTGCCCTGTTCACCTGTTTTGGTAATTTCGGACTATTTCATCTCTTATAACATAAAACAGTTGTTTCAGATATCTTTATCGCGTTTCCTTTTTTTTATGGATGAATATGCTGCCGTTTTCATCTCCTACTATTTCATATGGAGCTACACGATTAACAATTCCAAATCAAGAAAAGACAAATAACACTCCGAATTATATTATACAACTAATAGTCGAAAAATAAAGAGCAAGAGGTAGATAATCAGACAATTAAGATGAGCGCTACATGATGTACGCAATGCCACATTTGAACACTACATTAGTACATTGTCTAAAGAAGATCATTCACTATGGATAGCAACAAAACACTTAAAGAGACCTGATCAATACAACCCACCAATTAAGAAAGATGACGTTAGTTGAGGGAGATCAGACCAGGAAAAAATGTCAACATTTTCAGAATACCAGATAATAATAATCAAGCAATAGAACACTGAAAACTTTTGTTTTTAACTGTACGCCCGTGAATGACTTATTATTTTTTAAATAACACTTAATATTGCACTTTTTTATTGTATTTTTTTCATCTTTCAAGATAATTCTTATAGGAATATATTTATTTATAACATACGGTCTTATGGGAACAAGAGTTGCAGTAAAAGATTTTTCTAAATATAGAATGTAAACCATATTTCCAATATATATGTGAAAGAGAACCAGTTTATAATATTCCGGACGACGTAATAAAACCTTATTTTAGACTATTGGTCGATGAATTGAAATCATTGTTCAAGAAACGAATTATTCATGTGCAGATGTTTTACCATAAAAACATGTAAAACCAAAATCTCGATTAAAAAAATTGCAACCAGTTACTCACGATGAAACTTAACCCCATTATTGATTTTACAAGTAATAAAATGGGTCGACAAAAGACCAGTTTTAATCCTTACAACATTTAAACATAATAGTTATATCTTGGTTTAATCAGATGAAAAGAAAAATTATACACAAGTAGTAAAACCAAAAACTATTCTCGATTATAACTTGGTGAAAAAGAGTGTTGATTTTAGTGATTAAGTGGCTTCTTACCAAAGCCCAATACGCAAAATTCTGAAGTGGTACCGGAAAGTGGCAGTGGAATTAATATTTAATACCGCATTTAATACCGCAGTAGTAAATGCTTAGTTGCTAAATAATAGAAAACGTAAAAAAGCGACAACCTATCCTTGAGTTCAGACTGGAGTTCGCGAAGGCATTTGCAAATAAAGAAATGTTGTAACCCTCACGAAGAGTTACACCCAAAAATACCATCTCAGGCAAAGCGATGTAGATAATACAAAGAGAAGAAAGTGTACAAGATGTAACAAAATTTTAAGAAGAAGCATGACTAGTAGAAAGGACGATAGAAAAGTTAAAAAAGTTAAAACATACTCTGAAGAATGTGATGGCAAAACTGGAATATGTCTAGTGTGCTTCAATGGAGCACATTAAAAAACAATTTTACTTATACAGGAACTATTATTGAGTAAAAACGTATTATACCTCAAGTGGCCTTATAGTATTGGAAGTCGTAAGTTGATAGTTTTAGTAGAACATTTTAATTGTTAATTACCTCCGTAAAAGTGAGTTATAGTATTTATAAAAAGATGGATGTAAATAATATGCCTTCGACATCTAAAAAAGCTAAATGTGAATATAAATGTAGATTGACCACTGCTGAATTACAATCATTGTTAGAAGCATCTGGCGAGGACGATGTAGATTAAATGAATGGTGGAAGTGACTCTGATTGACTCTGACGAAATATTTGCACAAAGTCGTTCAGAAAAATCGAGGATTGCGTTTTGGAAAGAAACAACACAAACAGAATTTAAGACTTTTCTCGGACTTATGTTCCATATGGGGACAAATAAGATGAACCGTCTGAATGACTACTAAAAAAGTATGGCTAACTTCTATAATAGTGTTGACTTGACTAGATAATTGCTCATAGCCCATATTAAGAAATAAGCGAATAGATAATCCTCACTTGTCAAAAAAACTAAAAAAACGTGAAGTGGTCTAAAAACTAAAAAGTCCCCTATTCAAACTGGTTTTTAATAAAAAATTTAATAATATGTTAAAGTTTTTTTAATATACCCTAAAACTAAAAGCGAAAAGAATCGATTGCAAGTTACAAAATACTTGTAGAGTCATACTGTTTGGACAAGTACAGTTGTTTAAATAATCGCTTTCTGTCATAAACAAATTGAATAAATTGTAAAATATTTTTTGATCTGCTTGATATTTAGCACACTTTAATAACTCATCAATTGCCATAATTGCCTGTCGTTAGGCCAAAAACAAAGTTATTAACATTATTTATAAATTACTACAAACATAATATCATAGAGTTTACGGTTTTTTGGAATTATATCAATTATTTATTTAAATTTGGTATTTCTCTACATAAAAAAGCTTTTTATGGTCTACAACTATTATTTAAATTATTTTTCTTTAGAATGTATACAAAACGTTTTATAAGCAAAAAATTATTTTTTTTTTTGCCTTTTAAGATTGTTTAAAAAAACAAAGCAAAATCAACTGTACGTCTTTACGAATTTTTCGTCAGCTACCCCTCATACTATTTAGAATTTAAATTTCTGTATAAGATTTTTTTAAATTATTTAGCGAGGTTCCGTGAACTACTTTCTTATGGCATGGTCAAAGTCAAATATTATTTTTTTATGTGATTAAGCCACAATTATTGGTCGTTATTCAGATGAAAATTACATTTTTAATTAACTAATATTTAACGTTTTGATTTCCACTATTATTTTACAATAGCTTTGTTTATTGTACTAATTATGTAAACATGTGTATACACATTTTGTACAGAAAAACGTTGTTTGAGAACGATTTCCGGAATGGAAATCAAAATTTCAAACATTATCACAATCACAACCAATAATAAAGGCCTTAATCCCATAAAACCATAATATTTATCTCAAACTATTCATCGATAGCTTCGACTAAACAGGTTATAAATTAAAATTTATGTAAAATATTCCCCTACACGATTCTCTGGGCAAAAATATCTAGGTTAAATAAATATAACATCTAAACGAAGAAAAAAACCTGTTGAGACTGCAACTTGTGAGCAGGTAGTTTCAATGTCGTCATTCGAACTTGACCCAAACAACCGATCGATATTTAGGTATCTAAAATATTATTTTAAGGATTAATACCGGCAACATCTACTGGCTCTAAAATGATGCCAAATACAGTGATTTTACCGCTCGATGTTAAAACGTAGGTTTGATGTAAAAATTAAATATATAAAAAAAATCGGAATATTAAAAAACCGACAACAGTGCCAAGCCTACAAAAGTACCCTAAACGAACATACACAATTTATAAATAGAAAATGATAGCAATTCTTGGTGATGCTAAATTACTGCAACGTGAAAAGTGTTCTAAAGGATAGCGGGATGTATATATATATATATATATATATATATATATATATATATATATATATATATATATATATATATATATATATATATATATATTGTTATGATGTGTTTTTTGTTTGAATGATGAGCAATGAGTATTTTTAATAATATATAGGGTTTTTATCGCGGTTCTCAAAGAATTAGCTTGTAAGTACTTTTTTAAATTATCTTTATTATAACTATTATGAAACACACATATATATCTAACCTAGTCAATGTAAATTTAAAATAAACTATCTTTAAACTGATATTCTTATAAAACTAATTAAATTCTATAGACAATCTAAAATTTAAACAAACTATCTTCAAAATTGAAATTGTTATGACACTAACTAAATTATATTAACAAAATTTTGTACCTTTCTTTCACTGAATGCCTAAATGAACTGTTTTCCACTAAGTATATAGATTCTAATCACCACTGAATGTCTTCGTACTTCAGTTATCCTTGTTTTTTTTGTGAAATTACTTTTTCCAATTATCAGCTTCTACCAATTTAAGATATAGTTTTCTTCACCAGCATTTATACACCACCAACCAAACCAGCAAACAGCATTTATATTTATTCTTCTTTTCAATATACCAATATCCAATTATTATAAGTTGATTTATACTAATCTCCAACCACAATATAATTTAATTTCTTCCAATATACCTTTTTTTATCTTCAATAATTATTTGTGTATAATTATAAATGTGCATTAATTATATGCATAATTTTTAATCTTCATTTAACTCACTATATTAAACAATTTGACTATTTGTACCTGATTCTCTGACTCCAAATAATCTTTCATATTTCTTACTAAACTTTTCTGACTGACTTCTTGAAAATTCTGAACAATTTACTTCAATATTCACTAACTAATTGTATCTTTCTACTAACTTTCATAATAAACTGGCCTGACTTCTGACTAAAAACTTAAAAACTGCCATCTTGAATCCAAATCACGGGTATTTATATGTTTTTGGATTTCTAGAACCATCTCGTAAGATATCATGTTCCAATTTGTTCTATTTAATACTTGTCTGAATTTTCTGGAACAAACCATTTCGCAAACATGGCCATCTCCGGAGATCCAGAGAATTCCATTCTTTTCTATTAATAATTTTGTTTACATTTAGGCTTTTCAGATCAGAATAAACATTTAAATCATCAAATATATATAAATTAAACACCTCAAACCAACATTATTATTATAACCCCACTTATATTCGTATTATAATTAATTTCTATCTGTCAATCCACTGTATAGTTGGTTGCCTAAGCACATGGCTCACTTAAAAATATCTACAAAATCATAACTACTAAAATACAACTTTTTACAATTATTATATGCTAATTTCTTAAAATACCCTCACATAATAATTTTTATTAAATTCTCTAGTATATAACTTATTTAAAACAACCAAATATCTAATATTATGTAGTATATAACTTATAAATTATTTTCTATAAACCCCAATCGTCACAATATATATATATATATATATATATATATATATATATATATATATATATATATATATATATATATATATATATATATATATATATATATATATATATATATCATCATCATGTGCAGCTTTATCAACCGTTTCCAATTACGGTGCAGCCTCCCTTATTTCAATGTTATTTTTCCTTTATTCATAAGGGGTCGCGAGGCATAATATATATATATATATATATATATATATATATATATATATATTTTATACACAAGTTGGTGTAATTACTACATAGCACCTATATTTAGAGATAACTCAATGAATAATCGGGAAATAACAGATTTTTTTACTTCCAAGCCTAACCAAAAGAGACGAAAAAGTAAAAGTTCACCACAATTAAATAATATGGAAATGGATAGTATTAGTATAAATAAGGAGAAACTAAAAACAATTATTGAAGAACTTCTACATAAATCATTAAACCCGGTTAACAAAAAATTGGAAAATGTATCCACTAAGGATGATGTAAACAGGCTGAGTCAGGACATCCAGTCATTGAGAGTAGAGAACCAACAATTAACACTAAAAGTTCAGATGTTAGAGGCTAAAGTATCTGGGATATCTGACGAGTTAGAAGAGTTGAAAAGGAGGGACACAGTTAGGGGAAGAATGCTAGAGGATCAAGAAGGAAGACAAAGGAGGAATAACCTTATTTTTAGAGGTGTTCGTCATTCTGGTAGAGAGCCTTGTGCTTTAGTAATTTCAGATTTTTGTAAAAACTTTTTAGGTATTGAAGATCAAGTTATGATTAATCGAGCACACCCACTTGGACCACCAAAGCCAAATGGATCCATAATAGCTCATGTGCCGTGGGATACTGATATTTCTAAGATTCTGGGACAGACTAAAAAATTAAGAGGTACTGAAATTTACATTGACAGAGACTATACCAAAGAAGTCAGGGAGAAAAGATCGAGACTGAGAGCAATTATGAAGAAAATAAAAGAAAAGAATAATGAGCTGAAAATGAAACTGGTCTTTGATTCGTTATTGGTGGAATCAGTTAAGTACAGTTGGGACTTGAGGGATGGATTAAAGTGTGGAAAGAATAATGGTATGAATCGTTTGAAGATGGACTGGAACGTCGATTTAAACTTCTTGTTTAATTCTCCAAGTATTAATAGTGATCAAGCAGAAGTGATGGATCATTCAGAGAATATAAATCAAGAAAACTCCAATATCCAGTCGGGGGAATCAGGAAGAGGGTTGGTGAACCAGATCTGATAGAGAGTGAAGATGATGATGTCGTGAATTTGGAACATGGAATGGCTATCGGTAATATGGCTATTGGTAATGAGAGTTGGAACACAATAAAAATACTTATGTATAACATAGCAGGTTTGAAATCAAAACTTTATCAAATAGGATTTGTAAAATATGTAAGTAACTTTGAAATATTTATATTATGTGAAACACATGTAGAAACTGTATTTACTGATAAGGTTTTTAATAATAGATATAAGTTATATACACAGGCAGCTGTGAGATTTTCCAATTTTGGTAGAGCGAGTGGAGGGTGGTTGTGTGGTGTTAATCATAAGATACAACATAAGTTGAGGAAAGTGGATAATCAAATGATTATAGATATAAAAGTAGGTAATGAAAAAGTAAGCATTATTCCAGTGTATCTGAGGCCAGGAGAGTACTGGGCGAAGTGTTTTGAAAATGTTGAAAGGGTTTTAGTAGAAAATTTAGATCAGAATGTTGAAAATAGTTTAGTTGTAGGTGATTTTAATGCAATGTTGGGGGAGGAAGGGATTTTAGGTGATGAGCTTGATGAAGATGGGGTATACAGAAGGACAAGCCTGAGTGAAAGGAGAGTTTCTAAAGATAAGTTGATTAATCATCATGGGAAAAAGATAATTGGACTATGTGACGACTTTAATTTGGTTATTTTGAATGGTAGAACAAAAGGCGATATAGAGGGGGAGTACACATTCTTAGGGCCGTTAGGCAGTTCTGTCATAGATTTTGCATGTGTATCAAGACCGATGTTAAATTTAGTAGATAATTTTTTTATAGGTTGTGAATATTATTCTGACCATATGCCTCTAATAGTGGAGCTGACCTTCGATAATGACGATCAGGGATCGTCAGAATATTTTTTCAAAAACTATATGATATCCCCTTAGATAACAAACTCACTTATATTGTCTGCATATGCCTACATAAGAGAATATTTTTTGTATCACTCAATGGTAAGAATAGCAGATGAAGAACGGTCTCGCTTGGGGTAGCATAAAGGCACCTACACTGTATAACATTTACACAAACGAACGATCCATACCGGTAGGTACTAGTACTTCTATTATATTGACGATACACCTATTATTACACAATAAAAATAAACTATGAATCAATTTTCAGCCAAAACCCCTGAAAAGCTCGTGTGTGCTCCTTCAATTTCCCTAACATAGACGCTTTCACAAAACTGAACATCCAATAATGTCATGAAATTGTTGAACGTAGACTCCCTATAAATTCCTTGAAAATAGTTTGTATCGCACGGGGTCAGTCACAGACTATTGTTTAAAACTAAAAGGTAAATTGAGGACCAGAAATAATATTGTTCGCAAGCTTGTCAGCTAAAAATGAGGTGCACATCCTTCCGCCCTTAAAACAGACGCTTGCACTATATGCATCTGCTACCGAATATACCTTGTTAGACAAATTAAGCATTCTTTCTTTTTGTGCACACTACTACCAATTTTAACACAAAAATATCTATTGTAGCTCTTAACCATATTTATTTTGAGATAACCTTTTATCGAGATATCATATGTAGTACACAAATAAGACCAGAACTAAAATAATAAAAAAGCTTTATACGAGATATCGCAGAAGATTGGATAAAATAAAATTAGTTTTTATTAATCGGATGCTTACATAAAACGTACAAAGACATACTCACGTAAACAAAATATATTACGAAATTTCTGTAATTAAAAAAACATCGAGTTCGGCATTGAACTAATAAAATTATATTAAATAAAAGAACAACATTTTAAAAATGCAGAAAAAATAAAATTTCCTATGCAAGCGAATATTCCATTAAATAATAAGCCCAAATCCTTTTGTATATATATACCTGTTTTTAAAGAACCAGTTACCTTTTAGTACGTAGTTATACCAGGTAATAAGATATCCTCTGTTACTCAGTGTAATGCGTATTAGATTACACTGTCTACGAACAGTAGATAAAAATAAGGAGCCCATATGAACCGTTCAGGATATGTGTTAAAAATATATGGTATAATCGCACAGTTGCCAAACTCTTAGAGCTTAATTAAACCGATAAGCGTATGGTTCAAATATACATTGAAGAAGATCTGTACGACCCCTATAATATATACACGTGAACTAAACGATATACATTTATGATACAGGGGTATTTACGGGCTCCAAAATTTTTTTATAAATTATTAAACTTGACCACGGAGCTCAATTGAACCTGAATTTTAACATGGGCGGAGTCCATGTTATATATATATATATATATATATATATATATATATATATATATATATATATATATATATATATATATATATATATATATATATATATATTTTATACACAAGTTTGTGTAATTACTACATAGCACCTATATTTAGAGATAACTCAATGAATAATCGGGAAATAACAGATTTTTTTACTCCCAAGCCTAACCAAAAGAGACGAAAAAGTAAAAGTTCACCACAATTAAATAATATGGAAATGGATAGTATTAGTATAAATAAGGAGGAACTAAAAACAATTATTGAAGAACTTCTACATAAATCATTAAACCCGGTTAACAAAAAATTGGAAAATGTATCCATCAAGGATGATGTAAACAGGCTGAGTCAGGACATCCAGTCATTGAGAGTAGAGAACCAACAATTAACACTAAAAGTTCAGATGTTAGAGGCTAAAGTATCTGGGATATCTGACGAGTTAGAAGAGTTGAAAAGGAGGGACACAGTTAGGGGAAGAATGCTAGAGGATCAAGAAGGAAGACAAAGGAGGAATAACCTTATTTTTAGAGGTGTTCGTCCTTCTGGTAGAGAGCCTTGTGCTTTAGTAATTTCAGATTTTTGTAAAAACTTTTTAGGTATTGAAGATCAAGTTATGATTAATCGAGCACACCCACTTGGACCACCAAAGCCAAATGGATCCATAATAGCTCATGTGCCGTGGGATACTGATATTTCTAAGATTCTGGGACAGACTAAAAAATTAAGAGGTACTGAAATTTACATTGACAGAGACTATACCAAAGAAGTCAGGGAGAAAAGATCGAGACTGAGAGCAATTATAAAGAAAATAAAAGAAAAGAATAATGAGCTGAAAATGAAACTGGTCTTTGATTCGTTATTGGTGGAATCAGTTAAGTACAGTTGGGACTTGAGGGATGGATTAAAGTGTGGAAAGAATAATGGTATGAATCGTTTGAAGATGGACTGGAACGTCGATTTAAACTTCTTGTTTAATTCTCCAAGTATTAATAGTGATCAAGCAGAAGTGATGGATCATTCAGAGAATATAAATCAAGAAAACTCCAATATCCAGTCGGGGGAATCAGGAAGAGGGTTGGTGAACCAGATCTGATAGAGAGTGAAGATGATGATGTCGTGAATTTGGAACATGGAATGGCTATCGGTAATATGGCTATTGGTAATGAGAGTTGGAACACAATAAAAATACTTATGTATAACATAGCAGGTTTGAAATCAAAACTTAATCAAATAGGATTTGTAAAATATGTAAGTAACTTTGAAATATTTATATTATGTGAAACACATGTAGAAACTGTATTTACTGATAAGGTTTTTAATAATAGATATAAGTTATATACACAGGCAGCTGTGAGATTTTCCAATTTTGGTAGAGCGAGTGGAGGGTGGTTGTGTGGTGTTAATCATAAGATACAACATAAGTTGAGGAAAGTGGATGATCAAATGATTATAGATATAAAAGTAGGTAATGAAAAAGTAAGCATTATTCCAGTGTATCTGAGGCCAGGAGAGTACTGGGCGGAGTGTTTTGAAAATGTTGAAAGGGTTTTAGTAGAAAATTTAGATCAGAATGTTGAAAATAGTTTAGTTGTAGGTGATTTTAATGCAATGTTGGGGGAGGAAGGGATTTTAGGTGATGAGCTTGATGAAGATGGGGTATACAGAAGGACAAGCCTGAGTGAAAGGAGAGTTTCTAAAGATAAGTTGATTAATCATCATGGGAAAAAGATAATTGGACTATGTGACGACTTTAATTTGGTTATTTTGAATGGTAGAACAAAAGGCGATATAGAGGGGGAGTACACATTCTTAGGGCCGTTAGGCAGTTCTGTCATAGATTTTGCATGTGTATCAAGACCGATGTTAAATTTAGTAGATAATTTTTTTATAGGTTGTGAATATTATTCTGACCATATGCCTCTAATAGTGGAGCTGACCTTCGATAATGACGATCAGGGATCAACGAGTAAAGTTTTGCCACTGCTTCCTAAAATTACTTGGACCCAAACTGATTCGGAAAAATATAAAGAAAGAATGTCTTGTGAAATCAATAGGGTGAATGAGTGGACTAATCAACCGGAGACAACTTTAGAGTTACTACAGCAATGTATAAAAAAGTCAGCACACAAGGGAGAATGTAAGCTTTTTAAGGCAAAGGAGGAGTGTAAACAAAGCCAGCAATGGTTTGATGGTGAGTGCGCAAGAAAGAGGAAGCAAGTAATGTCATATCTCAGAGTATCTAGAAAAATTAGCTTAACTTATGCAACAAACATATACAGGAATGTTAAACAGGAATACAAACACCTTTGTGACTTTAAAAAGAAAGAATTTTTATAAGAATGCTGCATTGGGTTTAAGAAATACTAAAAATTCAAAAGAATTTTGGAAGGCTGTTGGACTGTATAAGTTTGGAAGTTCGGCCATTGGGGAAGGTGTTAACTTAAATAGTTTACTGCAACATTTTGCAAGACATTTGAATACGGAGATAACAGCAGATCCTGTGTTGTATGCAGAACCGTTTATCCTCAATGAACATTTAGACCGGCCGTTTAGTATGGAAGAACTCCAAATAGCATTGGATTCTTTAAAACCAAATAAAGCACCAGGAGTGGATAGAATTGCTGCTGAGTTCTACAAGTTTCTTCCAGAAAACGGAAAAGTGCTTGTACTTGGGCTTGCTAATAATTTTTTCGTCAAACCAAACTTTCCTCGGGGATTTTATGATGCAATAATTTTTCCTCTTTATAAGAAAGGAAATATGGAAAGTGCAGAAAGTTATCGAGGTATTAGCTTCTTAAATGCAGTAACCAAACTCATTGCGGCATTGACTTTAACCAGACTTACCTCGTGGGTACAAAATAATAACATTTTAAATGAGTTTCAGGCAGGATATAGAACTGGCTATTCAACTATAGACAACATTTTTAATCTTAGTATAGTAAACATCCAACATGCACGGGGAGTAAAAAATGTTTATACATTTTTTGTGGACTTTAGTGCTGCCTTTGATACAGTTGATCGATGGGCCCTTTTTTACAAGTTGAGTCGCTTAGGATTATCTACTAAAGTGCTGAATTTGTTAAAAATAATGTTCGCAAGTACAAAATCGGCAGTCTGGTCAAGGGAAGGTCTATCTGAATGGTTTGACTATAATGTAGGAGTGAGACAGGGATGTCTTTTAAGTCCATTACTGTTTGCGCTTTTTGTGAATGACCTGCATGACGCATTGGGAGGCGGTTTGGAGATAAATGGTTTAATTATAAGACTTTTATTATATGCAGATGATTTGGTTCTGATGGCAATCAATCCGAAGGTGCTACAGCGGATGATTAATGAACTGGAAAAATACTGTAGGATGTGGAATCTAAAAATCAATTTAGATAAATCCAAAATTCTTGTATTCAGAAGAGGAGGTGGTGTGATCAGGGAATCTTGGAAGCTGAATGATCGAGTATTAGAGGTAGTGAATAACTATAATTATTTGGGAATGGTACTAACACCCAAGTTGTCGTTTAAAGCTCATCTAAAAAAGCGCCAGAGTTTGGCAAAAGTAGCGATTCACACGGCTTGGAGTAGGTTAGTGTCTAAGGCTGATATTCCCTTTTTGGCTAAAGTAACAGTGTATAAGTCGGTGATAAGATCAATTTTGACTTATGGGTCTCAGGTATGGGGTCTTTTTGAGTACGATGAGGTGGAAATAATCAGAAGATTTTATATAAAAAAAATGTTCTCTTGTCCAAGGTATTGTCCTAACTTTATGTTAGATTTGGAGACAGGTATTGCTAGAGTCAGCCTATATACAATGAATTTACATCAAAAATATGTTAAAAAAATACTAGGATATTCGAGTGATAGGTTGCCAAAATTTCTTTTGAAAGAAATGATAAGAGCAAGGTGTGGCTGGTGGAAAGATTGGATGAGCATGGGAGACAAATTTGGAATTGAGGTAAGGTGTGAATGGGAATGGAGAGAAAGCTGGCCTAGTATGATTGAGAATATGATAGAAAAAAAGAAGGAGGAGATACAGCGTCAGGCTGAGAATAGGGCACTCGAATCAAATTTTTGTGGATACTACAAAGAACTGCGAGAAGAAGGAGTAAACATGCATTATCTACTGAAAATGGAAAATTTTGGGGACATTCGATGGCTCTTCAAATTAAGATGTGGAGTTCTATATTTGAATGATCGACCTGGCAGAAATGATGAAAGAAGGTTTTGCTCAATGTGTAATACGAAGGAAAGGGAAGATGTGATACATTTTTTGGGAAAATGTTCGGTGTTGAGAAATATTAGGTTAAAGTGGTTGGGTAGACATGAACTTAGTAGAGTGGAAGTAGTTAGAATGATGGGACAGGGAAAGGCTGAGTTAGCAGGTTATTGTAGGGAAGCATGGGCGTATAGGTATGAGTTAGTGAGCCTATTTAATTATTAAATCTATTAGCATGGTGTTATTTCAATAGTATTAAAATATTAAAATTAGTATTAATAATTTGTTTGCGAATTGCTATTATCTTTTTATCTGTCTTGTCTATCTTGACTATCTTGTTATTATTATTATTATATCAACAGCTTTCACCCCCTCTAAGGGACACATTCAATAATTTTAAATGCAATATATACCTTAATGTTATACTTTGTTATTACTGTTTAGTCTAGGGCGAAGTGCTACTTAGTAGGATATACAACATTTAGTTTATTACTTACATTTATATGAATATTTACTTAATTTATTTTTTATTAATTTTAATGAACTTGTTAGATGTAATGAGCCTTTGTAATTTTTTGTATATTAATTAGGGAATAATATTAGTTTGCCAACCCTCCTGATGGCATGTGCCAAGGAGAACAAATGTCACTAAAAGAGAAAATTGTATTTTTTTTAATGGGAAATAAAAAGACATTATTGATTGATATATATATATATATATATATATATATATATATATATATATATTGTTATGATGTATTGTTTGTGAATGATGGATGAGCAATGAGCATTTTTTAATAATATAGGGTTTTTATCGCGGTTCTCAAAGAATTAGTTTGTAAGTACTTTTTTAAATTATCTTTATTATATCTATTATGAAACACACATATATATCTAACCTAGCCAATGTAAATTTAAAATAAACTATCTTTAAATTGAAATTCTTATGAAACTAATTAAATTCTATAGACAATGTAAAATTTAAACAAACTATTTTCAAAATTGAAATTGTTATGACACTAACTAAATTATATTAACAAATTTTTGTACCTTTCTGTCACTGAATGCCTAAATGAACTGTTTTCCACTGTATAGATTATAATCACTACTCAATGACTTCTTCGCAGCTTCGGTTATCCTTGTTTTTGTGAAATTACTTTTTCCAATTATCAGCTTCCACCAATTTAAGATATTTTTCTTCACCAGCATTTATAAACCACCAAGCAAACCAGCAAACAGCATTTATATTTATTGTTCTTTTCTATATACCAATATCCAATCACCAAATATATTATTTAATTTTAATATTCAATTAATACTTCTTCCATTATCCAATCATCATTACATAACATTACATATACATAACATAATTTTTAATCTTCAATAATATTTTCTTTATACTGTTTCTTAATCTTGATTTAACTCACTATATTGAACAATTATAACTGATTGACTGACTCTAACTTTCATACTAAAAAACTGGCCATCATAGTAACTGTAACTCATAACTGATTGACTAACTGAATGGACATCTTGAATCCAAATCACCGGGTATTTATATCTTTTTTCATGTTTCAGAATCATCTAGCAAGAAATCATGTTCGATTTGTTCCATTAAACACATGTCTGAATTTTCTGGAACAATCCATTTCGCACACAAGGCCATCTCCGGTGATCTAGAGAATTCCTTTCTTTTCTATTGAGAAATTTGTTGACATTTAGGCTTTTCAGATCAGAATGTACACTTAAATCAGTAACTATATATAAATTAAACATTTTAAACTAACATATTATTATAACCCCACTTTATATTCCTAATTATTAATTTCTGTCTGTCACTTACTGTATAGTTGGTTGCCTATGCACATGGCTCACTTAAATATATTTACAACATTTAAAAAAAAAATACTTTTTATATGCTAATTTCTTTAAAATGCCCTCACATAAATATATTTTTATAAAATTCTCTAGTATATAACTTATTAAAATAACCGAATACTTTTTATATCTATTATTATCTAGTAGTGTAACTTATAAATTATTTTCTATAAACACCAATCATATCAATACCCCAAAATAATATTAAAAATTAATAATTTACTTATTATTTTTTTAAATATTAATTTTCTCTTAGTTTATTGTTCTATTAAATACATCCCTGTTATCTGTCTATGTCAAACTGTCATGTCAAATGGAGCAATTGAAAATGGAGGCTATATCAAAAAATAAAAAAAAACAACTAATATAAGATTCTATAACTATTTTGTATTCTGTTTATTTATAGACAAGATTTCCGTTCAAAAAGCTTTCATCTATATGAATCGTAAGTTTTACACTTTCCATATTATTTTTAGAAAGACATTTATAGTATTAATTCTGTATTTAACCCCAAATTATGATTTTTAGGGTAGCAACAATTTCCATATGGATAAAATCAACAAATATAATGTCAAATTGATTCACAACAATGAAACCTACCATCTATCTATGAAATGGATCTATCAGTAAACTGTTAGTGTTATTATTATTAGTGTTAAGTTTATAACCTAGATATATCACTTCTTTTTGAAAAAATGTACATTTTTCTTGATTTATTTTTAGTCCAACTTTGTCTAATCTGTTTATTATAATTTTTAGGTGTTTCTCATGATCTTCAGTCGTTTTAGAAAAAATTAATATATCATCAATGTAGTGAATTACAAAATGTTCATATTGATCCAAAATATCATGAAGACATCTACATAGAGCACTGCAAGATGATTGAAGTCCAAATGGTACTACTTTGAATTGATATACTACTCCATCTATCTGAAATCCTGTATACTGTCTACTTTTTCTTTCTAGAGGTATTAACCAGAAACTATGCTGTAAATCGATTTTAGTGAAAAATGACATTCCTGTAATTCTTCCTAATATTCCATCTATACTCATTGGTGCTTCAAATTGCTTTTCAATAATCTTGTTAATATTCCTTGCATCCAAACATAACCTGATTTCACCTGATCTTTTTCGTACTACTACTATGGGGTTAATAAAACGTGTGTCTGCCTTCTCAATGATCCCATCTTCTAACATATTATTAATTGTTTTGTTTACTTCTTCTCTGTATTTATATGGTATTTGGTATGATTTTGTTTTAAAATCTTTTTCTTCTTTAACTTTTATACTATGGATATAATTTTGTGCAATTCTATTTTCTTTATTGACAAGTTCCTTGTGTTGCTGCAATATGGAAAAGACTATTGATTTATATTCTTTAGGGCAATTAACTTTTATCACATCTTCTTCCTTACAAATAAAATTATTCTTCATTATGTACTCATTATTTCTTGCTTCCAATTTTACGCACTCCACCTCGTAGGCATCCATCTGCTTAAAATTTCCATTCCTTAAATTTTCACTACAATTATTCTTTACATTCTTTTGGGACATTTCCCTATCATCAAAATATATTTCTTCTTCATAAATATCATTATTTCCTTTTAATAATATCCTATTAACTCTTATTCCTTCTTCCACCTCATCTTTCTGCATAAATTTAATTATTTGCCCTTCCAAAGTTACCATTTTTTCTTCAAAATCTATCTTTACTTTCTTCTTTCCAATTCATCATTTCCCATTAATATATCAACACATAAATCCTTGACAATAAATCCTTGCATATTAATTTCTTTATTAAGATTATTAATTTTAAAATTGGCTAGTTTATCAATTTCACCCAACTTCTTATTATTTGCACCAACAATTTTAATTTTTGAATTTTCTGGAACAATCCATTTCGCACACAAGGCCATCTCCGGTGATCTAGAGAATTCCTTTCTTTTCTATTGAGAAATTTGTTGACATTTAGGCTTTTCAGATCAGAATATACACTTAAATCAGTAACTATATATAAATTAAACATTTTAAACTAACATATTATTATAACCCCACTTTATATTCCTAATTATTAATTTCTGTCTGTCACTTACTGTATAGTTGGTTGCCTATGCACATGGCTCACTTAATTATATTTACAACATTATAATCATAAAAAAATACTTTTTATATTATGCTAATTTCTTTAAAATGCCCTCACATAAATATATTTTTATAAAATTCTCTAGTATATAACTTATTAAAATAACCAAATACTTTTTATATCTAATATTATCTAGTCATCATCATCATAAGTGGCTCGACAATCCGTTGTGGATCTTGGCCTGCTCACAAAGAAGTCGCCACTCCTGTCGATTCCTGGCAACTTCCCTCCATCTTCTAACCCCTAGAATCTGTAGGTCTTCTTCCACATCATCAATCCATCTCATTCGTGGTCGTCCTCTGCTTCTTGTGCCCTCTGGTTGTGAAAATGTTAATCTCTTCGTGTATTCGTGATCTGACATCCTAGCAATGTGTCCAGCCCATCTAAGTCTCTACACTTTAACAAACTTCACAATATCTGGATCGGTGTATAACTGATACAGTTCAAAGTTGTATCTTCGACGCCATAGCCCATTTTTATTTACGGCCCCAAAAATCTTTCTAAGAATTTTTCTCTCAAAAATACCAAGAAGTCTTTTATCATTTTGAGATAAGATCCACGTTTCAGCCCCATATATCAAAACTGGTCTTATTAAGGTCCTGTATATATTAAGCTTTAGTGCACGTTTTATATTTTTATTTTTTAAATGTCTCCGGAGGCCGTGAACAGTTCTGTTTGCTATTGCTATGCGTCTTTTTATTTCGTCGCTTGTCGTGGTTGTTGCGTTTACTGGCGATCCAAGATATGTAAATTCTTTGACTTGCTCAAAGGTATGGTTGTTAATTTGAATTATTTCTTGGATATTTCGAGGGTTTTTAGAAACCTACATATATTTGGTTTTTTCCTCGTTTACCACAAGTCCTAATTCACTTGCTGCGTCCGCAAGCCTTGTAAAACACTGCACCATGTCTCTCATACTTCTGCCCACTATAACTATATCGTCAGCGAATGCGAGTATTTGCGTCGATCTATTAAAAATAGTTCCATTCATTCTAATATTTAATTGTCTGATTGCCTTTTCCAAGGCAATATTAAAGAGCAGACACGCCAACGCGTCCCCCTGTCTTAAAACATTATTAATGTCAAAGAACGTAGAGTTTTCTCCTTCAATTCTAACGCATGAGCTTACGTTTTGCATTGTTAGGTGGGTCAACTTAACTAACTTAGGTGGGATCCCAAAGTCTATCATTGCATTATATAATGCAGTTATTTCACACTGTCATAGGCTGCTTTGAAGTCAACGAAGAGATGGTGTGTTTCTATGTTATATTCTAGTGACTTTTCTAGAATCTGCCTATGTGCTTGAATTTGATGTGTAGTTGACTTTCCAGCAGTAAATCCGCATTGATATTGACCAACAATATCCTTTGTAAAATGTTTAAGTCTTTCAGATAATACATTGCCGAAGATCTTATACGCAGATGCTAACAGAGTAATGCCTCTATAGTTCTCACATTCCAGTTGATCCCCCTTTTTATGCAATGGACATATTATTCCCTTCAGCCACTCTTCTGGTACCCGTTCATTCTGCCATATAAGTACTATTAGTTTATGGATTGCTGCAAAAAGTTGATCACCACCTTTTTTATACATTTCCGAACAGATGTCATCGATTCCTGGGGCTTTATTGTCTTTGAGTTTTAGGATCGAATCTGACACTTCTCTTCTTGTTGGGTCTTCACTGTGTAGTTGACGTTGTATATTTTGTTCATTTTCTATATTGTACTCTCCTTCAATATCGTTTATATTTAGATGTTCGCTGAAATGTTGTGCCCATCTGTTAAGAACTGAGTTTTTATCGTGTAGAATTTCACCGTTAGTGTCTTTACAAATTTTTAATCGTGGTTTAAATTCTCGACGGCTAATATTTAAGGATTTGTAGTATTTCCTCGTTTCATTTTTATCGAATAAACTTTATATCTCACTGAGAGTGTTCTGTTCGTATTCCCTCTTCTTACGTCGATGGATACGTTTTTCCTCTCTTCTAAGACGTCTATACTCGACTTTTTTTCTCCGTGTACAACCTGCGTCAATGGTTTTTTGATATGCTGCGTTCTTTCTATTTGTGGCCATTTCGCACTCATGATCAAACCAATGATTTCTTTTTTCTGATTTGGTTTTGCCCAATATTTCAACGGATTTATGTAACACAATATCTCGTATATTTGCCCATAGTTGGTTAATATCTTCTTCTTCTTCTAAGTTTTTTGTCCTTATTTGGTCTTCTATTTGCTGTCTGTATACATTTGCAATGTCGGGATCTTTTAGTTTATTAATGTCGATTTTTTCTCTCCTTCTTCCCATCTCCTTTTTTAAATTGGATATTCTCTCCTTAAATCGTGTTTTAACTAGATAATGATCACTATCTATGTTTGCTCCTCTAAAAGACCTAACATCTAATAAGTTAGAGCAGTGTCTTGCATCCATGATTATATGATCTATTTGGTTAATCGTTTCATTATCAGGAGATTTCCAAGTTCCCTTATCCCATCTTTATGGGGAAATCTTGTCCCAGCTATAACCATGTTCTTAGACATCGCAAAGTTTATGATTCTGAGACCGTTATCATTAGATTCTACGTGTAGGCTCTCTTTTCCGATGGTGGGCGAAAATATATTCTCTCTTCCGACTTTGGCATTAAAGTCTCCTGCTATTATTTTGATGTCATTTTTTGGGCACTGATCGTACTCTCGGTCTAGTGCCTCATAGAACATGTCTTTTTCATTATCCTCTTTTTCTTCCGTTGGAGCATGGATGCTAATAATGCTTATATTAGCGAACTTCCCTTTAAGTCTTATTCGACATATCCTATGATCAATAGCTTTGAAATCGATTACACTATGTTTGACCTTGCTGCTTACAATAAATCCGGTACCAAATTCGTGTCGGGTAGGATGTCCACTGTAGTAAATATTGCAGTTATTTTTTTCCAGGATGCCTGAACTAATCCACCTCATTTCCTGTAAAGCAATGATATCTGCTTTGGCATTATTCATTTCTTGTATGAGCAGAGCAGTGGCTCCAGGCTGATAAAGGCTTCTTACGTTCCAGGTGCAAATCATTATCCTTATTTCGTTTGCAAGTTCGTCGCATTATCTAGTAGTGTAACTTATAAATTATTTTCTATAAACACCAATCATATCAATATATATATATATATATATATATATATATATATATATATATATATATATATATATATATATATATATATATATATATATATATGTATATTGTTATGATTGTTTATTTTGAGTTCAAACTTAGTTTATTGAGCCAATAAAAAAGAATTATAACTTATTTGTTATCAAAAGTAAAATAATCCTTATATTACCTGTGTCCGATGGATTCAAAAGATTTTCTAGTTGTCTTTTATCGGGTTAGAGAAGAAAAGGATAATAATACAAATATATTATATTACAAAGATTTACGTTTCTTTATTTTATATGAACGAATAAAACAATTATTAAATTCTGCCGTTATCTTATCAATCAGCATACAAGAAAATAAATCAAATTATTATGATAATAAGATTAGAAAGCTACATACATTTATATTACGTGAAAAAACCAATTTTACTTAAAATTTTCTTTACTTGAAAAAAAAAAGAAACCACAAAACTTTAAACTTTTGATTAGCCTAACAAAACGTCAGTTCTTAAATTTTAATGATAATGACCATGATGTCCAAACGATCCTTCACAGATATAAAATTCAATTGTACAAACACTTACAGTTTATCTTCTTCTTGAGTTGTATGTTGGAACATACCCAGAAAAGTCCAGTCTCCTCAAAGATGTGATCTCCCCTCTTTGGCACCTCGGCTCCTTCTTTACGTCTCTGCAAACCTCCTTCAGACTACACAAAAAAAAACACCTGATTCAATTCTCCAAAACTCTGCTACTTATTTATGACACCAGGACCTCCTTTTGTCAACTTGATGCCGTAAGAATACTTTCACATATACTTTATAAAATGCCCACGGTAGATACAAGGACCTCTTTTAATCTACTTGTTATCTCCTTCTTCAAACTATTCACTTCTTTTCGTTACGCCGGTATCCAAACTCACGAACCACACCCTATCTTGAGACACACGACTGTTTCCTTTCGATGACCAAAATATGACTAACTTCTCCTGTCTCATCATCGACTCCCAAATTCCCATTTAAAAACGACCGTCCAATCAAAAAGCTTAAACTGTGTTTACTATGATATTGGAAAAGCCTAATTTCGGTTTCAGAGAAAACTAAATAGCTTACTTTAAAATTGGTTTTTTTCAATACATCATTTATACATATTTCAAAAGATTAGAATATGGTCATTTAATACTCGACTCTACAAACAATGAAGAGATTAACTTACAGGTAAAATGTCTTCTAATTCTAAACAAAGGTTTTTTTTGATAATTTTGTTTGCAACGGAAACAGGTCGTTTGCCAAACAAATTTCTATTCTTATCTACACTAAATCTTATCTTAAATTAATATATACATTTTTGTTTATAATGATTTCTTAAAATTTTATTTCGATGGATTTTTTTTTTATTTTTCTTTGGTTGGAAAAGAAAAAGTATGACAAATCCCCGCCTTTGCATATGATAAAAATTACTGAATTATGCAGGGATTTTTCTCTATGCAAAAACAATACCAGCATTTTATTCATAATATTTGTAAACATCGTTGATATTATAAATTCCCCTAATCTTGTCTGATTCTATGTGCTTCAACTCATAACTATTTATCCCATTCTCATTGTTTACTATGTACGGACCCTCAAAAACAGGCATTCACTTTCCGCACACGTTGCTAGGTATGTTGGACACGCGCAATGCTCTCACCATAACCTTCTCACCTTTTTTGAAAGTAACTGGTCTTCTTTTTCTATTTTGGTCTTGCCTCTGGACATATTTTTCGTTTGCTCTCCGCAATCTCCTCTGCACATTTCCCATTATCTGTGTGTATTCCTTTTGTTCTCTATCTTCCCATGGTCTTAGTGGCATTATACCCTTCATTATATATTCTGGGGTCTCTTTCGTTACAGTGCTCAGGATGGTATTTAGATACGTTTCTACTTCGGCGACTTTCCTATCCCATCGTCGATGTTGACCCTCTGTTGTAATCCGTAGAAACTTCGTCACTTCCTGTATAAAACGTTCCGAAGGATTACTCTGTGGATGTCTGATGCTAACAAAATTTGTCTCTATTCCCCGTTCTCGAAGTTGTCCCTTGAAACGATCATTTCTAAAATATGTTGCATTGTCTAGAAGAATCCTTCTTGGTGTTCCTACGGTGGCTATAAAATTGTCGATTTTTCTCATTATTTCTTCCCCTTTCGTGGTACGGCAACTGTATAATTTTACATATTTGGAAAACACATCTACCATGACTAAAACATGTTTATTCCTCTTCGTCGTCATAATTAGATCGCTTAACATATCTATTGCTACAATATCTAATTTGTTCCGGGATATAATATTTTTTGTAACGTTTTCATTTTTGAAATTTCTAATTTTATATTTTTGACAGATCTGGCACTTTTGTGTAATTTCTTTTGCGATGCGGTAATCTTGTCGGCAAATATAATTTTCTCGAAAAATCAGCCAGACTTTTCTGCTACCGATATGTCCATTGTCTTCGTGTAATTTATGTATGATCCTTTCTGCCAATGTCTGTGTTATCACGTATAGTTCCTTTCCATCAATTCGTTTGAAAAATATACCGTTTTCCCTCTCCGCTCTTCTTTTTTCTCTTTCTTCCAGGTCTTCTTGATTTGTTCTAATTTCGTTTAACGAAAATACCCCTTCCTCTTGTGTCAAAATGTTCAGTCCTACATGAAAAGCCATTGCTTTCTTTTTCCCCGAGTCTTCATCCCTTGTAAGAGCGTCGGCTATAATGTTGTCTTTTCCTTTTATATATCGAAACTCAAAGTCATACTCCTGTAGTAACAAAATGCCTCTATGTATACGATTGTTAACCAGACGATTTTTCATTATATGTACCAAAGCTGCATGATCAGTTTCGATTGTGAATTTTGCTCCCAACAGATAAAATCTTAACTTATTTACACAGAAAAGTACGCTAGCAAACTCTAGTTCAGTCACACTGTATTTTCTTTCGTGTGTTTTTGTCACCCGGGAAATAAAACAAATCGGCACTTCTTGATTGTTTTGTATTTGCGACAAAACTCCCGCAAATTTTTGTATGGATGCATCAATTCGTAGGATGAAAGGCAAATTGTACATGGGATGATATATTTTCGTTCCTTTCGAGAATTCCTCTTTTAAAATTTGAAAAGCTTTCTCTTGTTCTTCTTTCCAATTCCATTTAACACCCTTCTTCAATAATTTGATCAGAGGAATTTCCTTCTGGCTTAAATCAGGAATTAGTTTTTTAAAATAGTTGATCGTCCCGAGAAAACCTCTCAATGTTTTTAAATTCGTTGGTCTTGGGTATTCATCTATGAGTTTTACCCGGTCCTCGGCTAAACTAACTGTTTGTGTGTCCAATTTAAATCCCAAATATATCACTTCTTTTTGAAAAAATTGACATTTTTCAATATTCAGTTTTAATCTGGCCTTGTCCAATTCTCTCAAAATAATCTTTATGTGTTCCAAATGACTTGATGTATCTGGTGAATAAATGAGTAAGTCGTCGATGTAGTACACTATGAAATCTTCATATTTATTTAATATTGTATGGAGAGCTCTTACCAATGCTGCACACGCACTTTGTAATCCAAACGGTACTACTTTAAATCGGTATACAATACCATCGATTGAGAAAGCGGTGTAATTTCTACATCTTTCTGCTAACGGTATTAACCAAAAACTATGTTTCAAATAAATTTTAGAAAACATGTGTGTTCCCGTAATTCTCCCAAAAATAGCTTCGATGTTGAGGGGTGATTCATATTGAGATACCGTGTGTTGATTTATATTCCGGGCATCCAAACAGAGCCTCAATTCTCCACTGCTTTTTTTCACAATCACGATTGGGTTGATGTACGGCGAGTCACATCTCTCTATGATTTGATCTTCTAACATTTTTTTTATTTCTCCTTTCACCTCCTGTCGGTATTTATATGGGATCGGATAAGTTTTCGATCGAAAATTTCCTAAGTCTTTAACCTCAAATGAATGTTCATACTCTTTGGCTACTCTGTTTTCTTCATTTATTAAATCTTTATACTTTCTCAATATTACACGCAATTCCTTTTCCTTTTCTTCTCCACATATCAATTTTCTTTCTTTTTCCTCAATTTCTTTACACATATTTATTTTGTATTCTGCCTCCTCCATTTCGCATACTTCTTCAAATACCACTGTTTCAATTGTACCTTTTTCGTCTTCTTTTGTTAATCTTTCTTCCTTTTCTTCTTCTGGGCTCATCTCTTCTTTTGAGGAAACCCACTTTTCACTTTCTTTTGCCAATCTCCTCTTTCTTCTCTGTCCTTGTTTCATTGCCAAATTCATTTCCACCGTTTGTTCTTTGTCTAAATCATTTTTTTGTTTCTCATTTTCCTTTTCCTTTTTCTTACTGTCCTGTTCTTCTTCTTTTTCCTCTGTGATTTTCATCGTGTTATTTTTGAAATCTATCACCACATGTTTTACTGCCAATTCATCCACTCCTACGATCATATCATGCAACATGTTTGGCATCACAACACATTGTAGTGCATAAAATTTCTTATCCAATCGTACTTTTATTCGTATTCCTTCATTTATCGTTGCCAAAGTCCGTTTATTTGCGCCCACTAAATTTACCTTGGGAATTTTGTAAATCAAATTCGTTAAATTAACTTCCTCTATTAGTTTTCTGTTGATCAGTGTAATTTCCGATCCAGTATCAATCATAATTTTAATCGGTGTCTCGTTGATAAAACCATCTATAAATTTCAGATTTGCTCCACTTATTTTGTCCTTATTTTCTGCCAATCTAATAAATTCCTTCGGGTGACAAAACATTCTGGTTTGTTTCTTTGTCTTTAGTGAGCGCCTTCGTGAAAAGGACGCTTGCTGTTCTTGTTCGCTTCTACTTCTGTCGCTTTGTCTCTCATCCTCATATTCCTCTATGTGTGTGTTGTTGACCGATTTTCTCTTTTCTCTTGGTCTCTCGGACCCGTATCGGTTTCCGCGATTTTCCGGTTCATTCGTTCTATTATTATTTCGGTTTTCCTGATATGTGCGAATGTTGTTTCTATTCTGGTTCTCTCGATATCTGTTTTCGTTCCATTGCCGATTTCTTTGTTCATAATTTACTCTTCCGTTGTCTCTACTTTCGTTTTCCCTCCTCGGGACAAATTCTCTTCTTGTGTACTCTCTCCTAAAGTTTTGTCCTCTATCTCTATAGTCTTGATTTTCTCGTTGTCTATAATTTTCTTGCGTTCTCCTCATTTTTCTTTCTCTTAATTTTGCTTCTCGTATTTGTAAGAATTGACATAAACTGTCAATATCTTTGTAGTTTTGTAGAGTTATGTGATCTTCTAAGGTATCTTCAAAATGTCTGGCTATTAGTTCCACTAGCTGTTCGGATGAATAGTTGTAATGTAAGTGTCTTGCATTGTTGTATAGTTGTAAGGCATATGTTTTTTCTGATATACCTATACTATCCTGGTACCTCCCATTTTGTAATTCCTTGTTTATCTCTATCTGTTGTATTTTCCCCCAGAAATAATTCAGAAATTTTTGTTCAAATGTTTGCCAATTTTGCAATTCTTCTTCTTTGCTATCAAACCATAAACTTGCCTCATCTTTAAGATGGTTCCTTATCGTTTCCTTTGCTGTTTCGAAATTACCGATATGTTGTACTTTCTTTTTTAAATTGTTGATGAAAATTAATGGGTGTAATTTTTTTACGTCCCCGCCAAACTGTATTTTTACCTCGCTTGTTCCATGGACGATAACTTCTTTTCTCTCTGCTCCTCTTAGTTCAATTTCTGCAATATGTTTTTCATTTTGCTTTAATCTCCTTTCTACTTCTTTCCTGTCTTCTTGTAGCGCCATTTCAAATTTTTCTTCTAACTGATCTAATTCCTTTTTCTGGCCAATCTTGATTTCCTTCATCTTATTTTCTACTTTCTTTTCTTGTTCTCCCATTTTCTTTTTAATTTTATTAATCTCTTCTATTTGTTGTATCAGTTCTTTCTTTATCCCCTCAACACATCCTTTAATTTCCTGTTCATAGTTTTCCAAACGCTGCTCTATATTGCTCATTGTTTGTTTTGTTTCTTGTTGATTTATATCCATTTTTTGTGACTGGAGTTGCATTAGTTGTAATATTTTCTCTATTCCTGATGGTTCTTTTCTCTCCTTGACTATTGTAACATTTCCTTCATTATCCGATCCTTCTTCCAAAATTGTTTCATCTTCTCTGTTATCCTCCTTCCTTTCCTGCATTTTGCTTTGACTCCTTGTGGTTGACATGTTCGTTAGATTATTTATCCCCGCCAAATATTGAGCTTTGAAATTTGTGCAATAATATCCCCGCCAAATATGAAATTCTAGTAATGTTGCAAAGACGACAACTTTTCCTCTTATCCCAAATGCAATAAATTCAAATAAATGCAATAAAATTTTAAAATTTTGTCAGTTGTAAAAATCAATCAAATATCATAAATTATATCATGTAAAAATTTGTACCTAGTGAAATTTGAAATGTAATGCCATAAAAGCAAATATTATAAACTTTAACCATCGGCAAATAAATTTTCAATCAATCTGCTTTCTTTCTCTATCCGTTTAAATTTTAACTAGAAATACTTTCTACGCCTTACACGTTGGGGGCCATTTGTTATGATTGTTTATTTTGAGTTCAAACTTAGTTTATTGAGCCAATAAAAAAGAATTATAACTTATTTGTTATCAAAAGTAAAATAATCCTTATATTACCTGTGTTCGATGGATTCAAAAGATTTTCTAGTTGTCTTTTATCGGGTTAGAGAAGAAAAGGATAATAATACAAATATATTATATTACAAAGATTTACGTTTCTTTATTTTATATGAACGAATAAAACAATTATTAAATTCTGCCGTTATCTTATCAATCAGCATACAAGAAAATAAATCAAATTATTATAATAATAAGATTAGAAAGCTACATACATTTATATTACGTGAAAAAACCAATTTTACTTAAAATTTTCTTTACCTGAAAAAAAAAGAAACCACAAAACTTTAAACTTTTGATTAGCCTAACAAAACCTCAGTTCTTAAATTTTAATGATAATGACCATGATGTCCAAACGATCCTTCACAGATATAAAATTCAATTGTACAAACACTTACAGTTTATCTTCTTCTTGAGTTGTATGTTGGAACATACCCAGAAAAGTCCAGTCTCCTCAAAGATGTGATCTCCCCTCTTTGGCACCTCGGCTCCTTCTTTACGTCTCTGCAAACCTCCTTCAGACTACACAAAAAAAAACACCTGATTCACTTCTCCAAAACTCTGCTACTTATTTATGACACCAGGACCTCCTTTTGTCAACTTGATGCCGTAAGAATACTTTCACATATACTTTATAAAATGCCCACGGTAGATACAAGGACCTCTTTTAATCTACTTGTTATCTCCTTCTTCAAACTATTTACTTCTTTTCGTTACGCCGGTATCCAAACTCACGAACCACACCCTATCTTGAGACACACGACTGTTTCCTTTCGATGACCAAAATATGACTAACTTCTCCTGTCTCATCATCGACTCCCAAATTCCCATTTAAAAACGACCGTCCAATCAAAAAGCTTAAATTGTGTTTACTATGATATTGGAAAAGCCTAATTTCGGTTTCAGAGAAAACTAAATAGCTTACTTTAAAATTGGTTTTTTTCAATACATCATTTATACATATTTCAAAAGATTAGAATATGGTAATTTAATACTCGACTCTACAAACAATGAAGAGATTAACTTACAGGTAAAATGTCTTCTAATTCTAAACAAAGGTTTTTTTTGATAATTTTGTTTGCAACGGAAACAGGTCGTTTGCCAAACAAATTTCTATTCTTATCTACACTAAATCTTATCTTAAATTAATATATACATTTTTGTTTATAATGATTTCTTAAAATTTTATTTCGATGGATTTTTTTTTTATTTTTCTTTGGTTGGAAAAGAAAAAGTATGACAAATCCCCGCCTTTGCATATGATAAAAATTACTGAATTATGCAGGGATTTTTCTCTATGCAAAAACAATACCAGCATTTTATTCATAATATTTGTAAACATCGTTGATATTATAAATTCCCCTAATCTTGTCTGATTCTATGTGCTTCAACTCATAACCATTTATCCCATTCTCATTGTTTACTATGTACGGACCCTCAAAAACAGGCATTCACTTTCCGCACACGTTGCTAGGTATGTTGGACACGCGCAATGCTCTCACCATAACCTTCTCACCTTTTTTGAAAGTAACTGGTCTTCTTTTTCTATTTTGGTCTTGCCTCTGGACATATTTTTCGTTTGCTCTCCGCAATCTCCTCTGCACATTTCCCATTATCTGTGTGTATTCCTTTTGTTCTTTATCTTCCCATGGTCTTAGTGGCATTATACCCTTCATTATATATTCTGGGGTCTCTTTCGTTACAGTGCTCGGGATGGTATTTAGATACGTTTCTACTTCGGCGACTTTCCTATCCCATCGTCGATGTTGACCCTCTGTTGTAATCCGTAGAAACTTCGTCACTTCCTGTATAAAACGTTCCGAAGGATTACTCTGTGGATGTCTGATGCTAACAAAATTTGTCTCTATTCCCCGTTCTCGAAGTTGTCCCTTGAAACGATCATTTCTAAAATATGTTGCATTGTCTAGAAGAATCCTTCTTGGTGTTCCTACGGTGGCTATAAAATTGTCGATTTTTCTCATTATTTCTTCCCCTTTCGTGGTACGGCAACTGTATAATTTTACATATTTGGAAAACACATCTACCATGACTAAAACATGTTTATTCCTCTTCGTCGTCATAATTAGATCGCTTAACATATCTATTGCTACAATATCTAATTTGTTCCGGGATATAATATTTTTTGTAACGTTTTCATTTTTGAAATTTCTAATTTTATATTTTTGACAGATCTGGCACTTTTGTGTAATTTCTTTTGCGATGCGGTAATCTTGTCGGCAAATATAATTTTCTCGAAAAATCAGCCAGACTTTTCTGCTACCGATATGTCCATTGTCTTCGTGTAATTTATGTATGATCCTTTCTGCCAATGTCTGTGTTATCACGTATAGTTCCTTTCCATCAATTCGTTTGAAAAATATACCGTTTTCCCTCTCCGCTCTTCTTTTTTCTCTTTCTTCCAGGTCTTCTTGATTTGTTCTAATTTCGTTTAACGAAAATACCCCTTCCTCTTGTGTCAAAATGTTCAGTCCTACATGAAAAGCCATTGCTTCCTTTTTCCCCGAGTCTTCATCCCTTGTAAGAGCGTCGGCTATAATGTTGTCTTTTCCTTTTATATATCGAAACTCAAAGTCATACTCCTGTAGTAACAAAATGCCTCTATGTATACGATTGTTAACCAGACGATTTTTCATTATATGTACCAAAGCTGCATGATCAGTTTCGATTGTGAATTTTGCTCCCAACAGATAAAATCTTAACTTATTTACACAGAAAAGTACGCTAGCAAACTCTAGTTCAGTCACACTGTATTTTCTTTCGTGTGTTTTTGTCACCCGGGAAATAAAACAAATCGACACTTCTTGATTGTTTTGTATTTGCGACAAAACTCCCGCAAATTTTTGTATGGATGCATCAATTCGTAGGATGAAAGGCAAATTGTACATGGGATGATATATTTTCGTTCCTTTCGAGAATTCCTCTTTTAAAATTTGAAAAGCTTTCTCTTGTTCTTCTTTCCAATTCCATTTAACACCCTTCTTCAATAATTTGATCAGAGGAATTTCCTTCTGGCTTAAATCAGGAATTAGTTTTTTAAAATAGTTGATCGTCCCGAGAAAACCTCTCAATGTTTTTAAATTCGTTGGTCTTGGGTATTCATCTATGAGTTTTACCCGGTCCTCGGCTAAACTAACTGTTTGTGTGTCCAATTTAAATCCCAAATATATCACTTCTTTTTGAAAAAATTGACATTTTTCAATATTCAGTTTTAATCCGGCCTTGTCCAATTCTCCCAAAATAATCTTTATGTGTTCCAAATGACTTGATGTATCTGGTGAATAAATGAGTAAGTCGTCGATGTAGTGCACTATGAAATCTTCATATTTATTTAATATTGTATGGAGAGCTCTTACCAATGCTGCACACGCACTTTGTAATCCAAACGGTACTACTTTAAATCGGTATACAATACCATCGATTGAGAAAGCGGTGTAATTTCTACATCTTTCTGCTAACGGTATTAACCAAAAACTATGTTTCAAATAAATTTTAGAAAACATGTGTGTTCCCGTAATTCTCCCAAAAATAGCTTCGATGTTGAGGGGTGATTCATATTGAGATACCGTGTGTTGATTTATATTCCGGGCATCCAAACAGAGCCTCAATTCTCCACTGCTTTTTTTCACAATCACGATTGGGTTGATGTACGGCGAGTCACATCTCTCTATGATTTGATCTTCTAACATTTTTTTTATTTCTCCTTTCACCTCCTGTCGGTATTTATATGGGATCGGATAAGTTTTCGATCGAAAATTTCCTAAGTCTTTAACCTCAAATGAATGTTCATACTCTTTGGCTACTCTGTTTTCTTCATTTATTAAATCTTCATACTTTCTCAATATTACACGCAATTCCTTTTCCTTTTCTTCTCCACATATCAATTTTCTTTCTTTTTCCTCAATTTCTTTACACATATTTATTTTGTATTCTGCCTCCTCCATTTCGCATACTTCTTCAAATACCACTGTTTCAATTGTACCTTTTTCGTCTTCTTTTGTTAATCTTTCTTCCTTTTCTTCTTCTGGGCTCATCTCTTCTTTTGAGGAAACCCTCTTTTCACTTTCTTTTGCCAATCTCCTCTTTCTTCTCTGTCCTTGTTTCATTGCCAAATTCATTTCCGCCGTTTGTTCTTTGTCTTAATCATTTTTTTGTTTCTCATTTTCCTTTTCCTTTTTCTTACTGTCCTGTTCTTCTTCTTTTTCCTCTGTGATTTTCATCGTGTTTTTTTGAAATCTATCACCACATGTTTTTCTGCCAATTCATCCACTCCTACGATCATATCATGCAACATGTTTGGCATCACAACACATTGTAGTGCATAAAATGTCTTATCCAATCGTACTTTTATTCGTATTCCTTCATTTATCGTTGCCAAAGTCCGTTTATTTGCGCCCACTAAATTTACCTTGGGAATTTTGTAAATCAAATTCGTTAAATTAACTTCCTCTATTAGTTTTCTGTTGATCAGTGTAATTTCCGATCCAGTATCAATCATAATTTTAATCGGTGTCTCGTTGATAAAACCATCTACAAATTTCAGATTTGCTCCACTTATTTTGTCCTTATTTTCTGCCAATCTAATAAATTCCTTCGGGTGACAAAAAATTCCGGTTTGTTTCTTTGTCTTTAGTGAGCGCCTTCGTGAAAAGGACGCTTGCTGTTCTTGTTCGCTTCTACTTCTGTCGCTTTGTCTCTCATCCTCATATTCCTCTATGTGTGTGTTGTTGACCGATCTTCTATTTTCTCTTGGTCTCTCGGACCCGTATCGGTTTCCGCGATTTTCCTTGTTTATCTCTATCTGTTGTATTTTCCCCCAGAAATAATTCAGAAATTTTTGTTCAAATGTTTGCCAATTTTGCAATTCTTCTTCTTTGCTATCAAACCATAAACTTGCCTCATCTTTAAGATGGTTCCTTATCGTTTCCTTTGCTGTTTCGAAATTACCGATATGTTGTACTTTCTTTTTTAAATTGTTGATGAAAATTACTGGGTGTAATTTTTTTACGTCCCCGCCAAACTGTATTTTTACCTCGCTTGTTCCATGGACGATAACTTCTTTTCTCTCTGCTCCTCTTAGTTCAATTTTTGCAATATGTTTTTTATTTTGCTTTAACCTCCTTTCTACTTCTTTCCTGTCTTCTTGTAGCGCCATTTCAAATTTTTCTTCTAACTGATCTAATTCCTTTTTCTGGCCAATCTTGATTTCCTTTATCTTATTTTCTACTTTCTTTTCTTGTTCTCCCATTTTCTTTTTAATTTCATTAATCTCTTCTATTTGTTGTATCAGTTCTTTCTTTATCGCCTCAACACATCCTTTAATTTCCTGTTCATAGTTTTCCAAACGCTGCTCTATATTGCTTATTGTTTGTTTTGTTTCTTGTTGATTTATATCCATTTTTTGTGACTGGAGTTGCATTAGTTGTAATATTTTCTCTATTCCTGATGGTTCTTTTCTCTCCTTGACTATTGTAACATTTCCTTCATTATCCGATCCTTCTTCCAAAATTGTTTCATCTTCTCTGTTATCCTCCTTCCTTTCCTGCATTTTGCTTTGACTCCTTGTGGTTGACATGTTCGTTAGATTATTTATCCCCGCCAAATATTGAGCTTTGAAATTTGTGCAATAATATCCCCGCCAAATATGAAATTCTAGTAATGTTGCAAAGACGACAACTTTTCCTCTTATCCCAAATGCAATAAATTCAAATAAATGCAATAAAATTTTAAAATTTTGTCAGTTGTAAAAATCAATCAAATATCATAAATTATATCATGTAAAAATTTGTACCTGGTGAAATTTGAAATGTAATGCCATAAAAGCAAATATTATAAACTTTAACCATCGGCAAATAAATTTTCAATCAATCTGCTTTCTTTCTCTATCCGTTTAAATTTTAACTAGAAATACTTTCTACGCCTTACACGTTGGGGGCCATTTGTTATGATTGTTTATTTTGAGTTCAAACTTAGTTTATTGAGCCAATAAAAAAGAATTATAACTTATTTGTTATCAAAAGTAAAATAATCCTTATATTACCTGTGTTCGATGGATTCAAAAGATTTTCTAGTTGTCTTTTATCGGGAGAGAAGAAAAGGATAATAATACAAATATATTATATTACAAAGATTTACGTTTCTTTATTTTATATGAACGAATAAAACAATTATTAAATTCTGTCGTTATCTTATCAATCAGCATACAAGAAAATAAATCGAATTATTATGATAAGATTAGAAAGCTACATACATTTATATTACGTGAAAAAACCAATTTTACTTAAAATTTTCTTTACTTGAAAAAAAAGAAACCACAAAACTTTAAACTTTTGATTAGCCCAACAAAACCTCAGTTCTTAAATTTTAATGATAATGACCATGATGTCCAAACGATCCTTCACAGATATAAAATTCAATTGTACAAACACTTACAGTTTATCTTCTTCTTGAGTTGTATGTTGGAACATACCCAGAAAAGTCCAGTCTCCTCAAAGATGTGATCTCCCCTCTTTGGCACCTCGGCTCCTTCTTTACGTCTCTGCAAACCTCCTTCAGACTACACAAAAAAAACACCTGATTCACTTCTCCAAAACTCTGCTACTTATTTATGACACCAGGACCTCCTTTTGTCAACTTGATGCCGTAAGAATACTTTCACATATACTTTATAAAATGCCCACGGTAGATACAAGGACCTCTTTTAATCTACTTGTTATCTCCTTCTTCAAACTATTCACTTCTTTTCGTTACGCCGGTATCCAAACTCACGAACCACACCCTATCTTGAGACACACGACTGTTTCCTTTCGATGACCAAAATATGACTAACTTCTCCTGTCTCATCATCGACTCCCAAATTCCCATTTAAAAACGACCGTCCAATCAAAAAGCTTAAATTGTGTTTACTATGATATTGGAAAAGCCTAATTTCGGTTTCAGAGAAAACTAAATAGCTTACTTTAAAATTGGTTTTTTTCAATACATCATTTATACATATTTCAAAAGATTAGAATATGGTCATTTAATACTCGACTCTACAAACAATGAAGAGATTAACTTACAGGTAAAATGTCTTCTAATTCTAAACAAAGGTTTTTTTTGATAATTTTGTTTGCAACGGAAACAGGTCGTTTGCCAAACAAATTTCTATTCTTATCTACACTAAATCTTATCTTAAATTAATATATACATTTTTGTAGTACATACATTTGAAATAATTAGTTTGTAAGTACTTTTTTAAATTATCTTTATTATATCTATGATGAAACACACATATATATCTAACCTAGCCAATGTAAATTTAAAATAAACTATCTTTAAATTGAAATTCTTATGAAACTAATTAAATTCTATAGACAATGTAAAATTTAAACAAACTATCTTCAAAATTGAAATTGTTATGACACTAGCTAAATTATATTAACAAAATTTTGTACCTTTCTGTCACTGAATGCCTAAATGAACTGTTTTCCACTATATAGATTCTAATCATCACTCAATGTCTTCGTGCTTTGGTTATCCTTGTTTTTGTGAAATTACTTTTTCCAATTATCAGCTTGCACCAATTTAAAATATATTTCTTCTTAAGCATTTATAAACCACCAATCAAACCAGCAAACAGCATTTATATTTATTCTTCTTTTCAATATACCAATATCCAATCACCAAATATATTATATAATTTTAATATTCAATTAATACTTCTTCCATTATCCAATCACCATTTATACATAACATAATTTTTAATCTTCAATAATATTTTCTTTATACTGTTTCTTAATCTTCATTTAACTCACTATATTGAACAATTGGACCTTCTGACTATCTTGAACTTACTGAACTGTAACTGATTGACTGACTCTAACTAACTTTCATACTAAAACTGGCCATCTGACTGAAGATGGCCAGTTGATGACAGAGTGATGCAGGAATGTCTTCCAAATTTGCGCCGCGTCGCGATGGCCCATACCTTATCCTCAACCAACTTTCTCCTACTTCGTACAAGTTAGCAACTGTAACGCACCCGGATATAGCAATTGGAAAGTGCCATGTATCTGCTCTCCATTCTTTTGTGGAGGATGATTCCAATTCGCCTATAACACCTCTACATGAGTTACGTAGTAGAGGACGACCTTCAAACACGTTGCAGAAAGGTGTTCCGGATGAAGCCAAAAGGGCTATCCCAAAACGACACCTAAAGCCAAAGCAGCAATCCGCAAGTTCTGGTGTACCTGAAACCACAACCCGTGACCCCAGAAGTACCTCTTTGCCTGCAAAGAGTAATGGTTCTATGCAGAGACCCAGGCGTTCCAAGCACCGTCCTAAGCGTTACCAAGACGCCCATGAATAATGCCCGAGGTTTGTCCCAAGCCTTCGCCAACAATCAACAACCATACATGTTTTGTATCAGTCATCTTCTACGTCTGATCCAAAGGGGGAGGATGTAACAAGATTATACTTGGCAACCCTGTCAACCATTGTGACGTAGGATGCTGTCAACGGTTGTCTGCCATATTCATTGGCATTGTCATATTGTATATATAGCAATCAACATGTGTGTATCTGTATAATGTAGTTTTAATAATGTCTATTGTTTTATTTTTCATCTGAATACACGACGTCAAGCGATGTGTTTTATTATCATTTACATCAACCTGTGCGTTGCTACCTATTTGCAGTGAAGGTATTACGAAATGAACCCTTATTTCTCGAGAATCACATCCCAACCTAACCATCCCCTTAAAATATAATATATAACATACACAGGAGAACTAGGCCACGGTAAATAGGATTAAACATATAAAGGAGAGAAAACAAAGGTAAAAAGTAAAAACAATTTTTTTGAACTAAAGAAAAATATTACATTTGGTCAAAAAATCGAATATGTAATCGTAAATTAATCTATTTTGAGTCGCTAGGGCAGATAAAACGTTAAACGGAGATTTACCGGTGAACTATATTATTGTATAATAAGGTGGATTCCAAATTATATTTGGCACAACCAAAAATTACATGATCTAGGTCACCTTCTACTCCACATTCCACACAGTTTTTACTCTCGATCACATGAATCCTTGCAAGATGAGCAGGAAAACAAGCATGTCCAAATTTAAGCCTAGATATGGTTGTTATATAACGCCTAGGGACATTATAAGTTCTATGCCAATGTGCAACTGGGACAGTTGTGTGTAAAGAAGTGTATCTATTTGGGTTGGTAAAACAAAACTCACACCATAGATTACTCCATTTATATTTCAAAACTGCCTTGCGTGAAGCAACCAAATCAGAAATACTGGGTAGATATTCTGTGGTATCTACTGAATAAATACTTATTTTGGCTAGTTGGTCCACATCATTATGATTAATTCCACTGTGTGCTTTGGCCCATACCTATAAATATCACATTTTTTTTATTTTCTTTAAAGGTTTAACTAATTTTTTAATTAATATTATGTAGGGATTGGAGTATGTGGTAGGAAAAAAGTTGGTTAATGACTGTGAGAACTGACATGGAATCTGAAACAATAATAACGGAGGATTCCCTGTTAAAAACAAAAAGTAGGGCTTGATATATGGCAATTGCTTCTGCACTAAATATGGAAATTATTGGTTTTTATTTTTTACATTTTTTCTACCTTCTCCATGGGGATGTAAAAGGCACATCCTGTACCGTCTTTTGATTTCTGATTTCTGTAGTAATCCCAATTGGATAAGATGCTTGTTATAATGTTGTTATTTGCTCTTCCAGTGTTAACCTAATTTGGTTTAATAAATTTAACGCTATAAAAAAAGTTTCAAAATCATTTATATCTGTGTGTGATTTTAAATTATTAGCTTCATCAGCACAAACTGTGTTTTCTCTAAGAGCTTCACATAGGGTTGGAGAATTTTTCTTTATCCAATATTTATTCGTTAAATCATAATTGTTTAAATTTATTAATTCGGTATAAAGGAAAGTGTTCTGGTGTTTAATTTTCAGTAAAAATTTTTCGGCCAAGAAATGTCTTCTAAGAGTAATTGGAGGCTCCAGTGCTTTAACATAAAGGCACTCAATAGGAGTTGTCTTTGTGGCACCAATACAGATCCGCAAACACTGGTTTATAAATATGTTTAATTTGTTTAGTAAGTTCTTGCTGGCAGATCCATATAACCAACATCCATAATCTACGATAGAACGAATGTACGTTCTATAAAAAAGTAAGGAAGTCTAAACATCTGTTCCCCACAAAGTTTTAGTTGTCATTTTCAGAAAGTTTAGGCCTTTTTCATATCTATTTAACATATATTCTATGTGAAATTTTCATGTGAGCTTGTGATCCAGTATAATGCCCAAATATTTAATTACTGATTCATACTGAAAATGGTCATTGCTGATTTTGTGGCCGACAGCTGAAGAGGATTTTCTTCCAACCATATTTCTACAACGTTATAGGTATCCATTAAAAATCTAAAAGCTTCATCTCTCTTCTTTGTTTCATAGTATATGCTGAAGTCATCTGCATATTGGATGATCTTAAAAGGATATTTTTCCAACTTTAATTTATGTAGGTCAGCTGTGTATAAATTGAGAAGAAAAGGACTTAAGACAGCTCCCTGTGAAATTTCTGTAAAAACATATCTTGGGCCTAATAAATGGTTGTTAAAATCCCTGACATAAACATGTCTTTCAGAATATAATCCGATAATAGCATATACTATTGCCTTAGGAATGTTAAAATCAATAATCATTTTTTTACTCAAAATATTTAAGCTTAAGGTGTCGTATGCTTTCTCAATATCAATAAAAATTGTTGGAAGAAAGATATTTATAGAGAAATTATTTTGAATATTTGTTACTAAGGTTGTAAGTGCATCTAGCGTACCCACTCCTCTTTTGTATGCAAACTGAGAGGGCGTAAGCAGGTCTTTTTTATGTAGCCACCATTCCAGCCTATGTTTTATCATACGTTCGAAAGTTTTTTACATACATAATAGCAGAGAAATTGGTTTATAAGAATAGGCAAAATTAGGGTCTTTACCTTGTTTAGGAATCGGTGTGATTATAATTTTTCTAAAATCTTCATTGCACTCACCTGCAAGGATTTAATCAAAAATTTGTAGAATAAACCTTTTTGCTATAATTGGTAGGTTCTCTAAAATTGGATACTTTATTTGATCAAAACCCGGGGCAGTACTTTTTTTATTTCTTAAAGCATCATTTAGTTCATTAATGTGAAAATTATTTGCCAAAAAATGTTTTTTATCTAAGATCGTATGTTCGATATTTACAGTGGAAGGAACAGTCTGGGGAGCTACATGATTTAAAAACGCATCTATTAAATCATCATTATGTGGCTTACCAATGTTTATTGTTTTACGATTTATTTTTTTGCTTGTTTCCATATCATGCTAGCTGGAGTATTTTTGTTGAGATTGGAACACCATTCAATCCAACTTTTTTTAGCTTTTTCTTTTAATGTTCGTTTAGTAAGTGCCATGCATTTTTGGTATACAAGAAAATTATCTTTTGTGGGGTTTTCTTTGTAAACTTGCAGTACATGTTTCCTTTCAGAAATTATGTTGTCACATTCTGCATCCCACCAAGGTGTTCGATTTGTGCACTTAAATGGTCTGTATTCTTTTAAAGTTCTTTGTGCCGCATTATTTATACAATTGATTAAGAATGCATAATTTTCTATGATGGTTGGATTTTCTGCATCAGTAAAGTTATAAAAGTAGGCTTCCACAAACTCTTTATATTGCTCCCAATTAGCTCCTTTAAGGTTCCATCTATATCGCGGAATTGTGATGTCCTGCGGAATTTGTTGCATTGCAAGAGTTATTTTTATCATAAAATGATTCGATCCAAGTGTGTCAGAGTAAACTGCCCAATCTATATCACTAGCTACGTCCGAAGAGCAAAAGGTAACATCTATCATAGAATAATTGCTGCCTGGCCGGGTAATACACGAGGGTTCGCCAGTATTCATAACTACAAAATCATAATTATTGCTTGCTTCAATGAGTTGTTTACCAATAGAATCGTTTTTATGCGATCCCCAAGTAGCATGATGCGCGTTAAAATCCCCACCAATAATACATGGAGTTGAAAACTGCGAAAAAATATTTACCCAATCAGTTGTGTTGGTTTTAATATCCGGTGACCTATAAACGGAAATTATACTTAAAGTTTTATTGTTGAATTTAATATTAATACCACAAACAAGAAGGTCGACATTAAAATTGGAAACTATGCTTAATTCTAGGTGTGAAATCGACTTTTTGACCAAAATGCAAATTCCTAAAAAACCATCATGTCTATCTTTACGAATTACATTATAACCTACGAAACTATATACTTTTTTGGGTTTAAACCATGTTTCACTTATTATTGCTACATCAATATTATTATTTACAATATAATGCATTAAACTATTTTTATTCGAAACAGCAGAACGTGCATTCCACTGACAAATATTTAATGTCTTTGGTAATGGAGTGAAGGTTACTTTTTACATGTGTCCTCCAACACTTTATTTATTCCTGTTTGAATTAAATCATTATTCAAATTTTTGATATCATCAATAGTATAAATACTTTTTAAAAATTCAACTATAAAATCTGCAATTGACTTCACAATGTTTTTATTATTTAAATTTTGATAATTTGGTGGATTATTATTTCAAGGCAGTGGTTGATTAAGGCCAAACTGAAAAGGAAACATCGGTTGTGGAGGAGAAGTGTCATTAGAAATTCGACGTTTTTTATTGCTATTGCCGGCAGGACTACGTGTAGGATGAGTGGGCAAAACATAATTGCTATTATTCTTAAAATTTGAGTGTAAAAAGGAGTTAGAATTTTCAGACTTATATTCAACCGCTGGTAAGGCGGAAAATTTGAGTTGGATATTGAGAAAAATTATTGTTTACAGATATACCAGAATAAGACATTTTACAATATTCTTTTGTCTCAAAAAAGGAAATATTTTGTTCAACCATAATATTCTTAATTTTACGTTGTTTTTCATAAAGAGGACATTTTCTTGAAATAGAAACGTGGTCATTTTGTGACGGGTAGCTCTTTCGGGGCGACAGACTCAGTAAAACACAGGTTTGAAATAAAAATAAATCTATTAAGTATATATATATATACAATAAATAAAAACTAAAAAAAAAGGAATCCTACGTTGTATACTTATAAAACAAAAATAAAATGGATTCTACGTTTCCTTCTGGGCCCCGCGATGAATGAATTTCCCGGCAAACGTCTATAAAAGAAAAGAAACTAATTAGTACTACTAATATACTCGCTTTCGCTTCAATTCAGCGAAAGCTCCGAATATGCTCGCAAACAAAATATTTAGCTGTGCAGACCCACGGCAATGTTCAATACACAATGCCGACGGGTTCCGCTTGGCTAAGGACAGAGTATGATCCTCAATACGGAAATCTCTGTCCCGGTTGGTTCTGTGCAGATCCACGGTAATGCTCAATACGCAATACCGATGGGTTCCGCTTGGTTAGGGACAGAGTATGATCCTCAATACGGAACTATCTCTGACCAGAATGTCTCGCTGGTTCACTACACCGGCGAGTCAGGGAGCCTAGAGCGCTAGCTACAAGACTGTCTAATTCCGCTATTTCACGCCTTAAATAGCCGTCCTGAATCCCACTACGAAGTCACGTCGTAGAAGTGGATGCGCAAATATTGACACTCCCACGGTTCGAACTGTTAAACGATCATAGCATCGTTACACCCCCTTCTCTTTGAAAAAAAAAAAAGTAACATACCTTTTTTTTTGCGTATATGGTGTCTACAGCCTCGTGATGCCACCTATCCCTCTCGGTATCTTTATTACAATCTTCCTCCCCACGGTTTTAAATCTTTTACATGCGCCGTCATCTGCTTGCGGCTACTATTATCGGCCAATTTTAGTTTTACTATTACTGGTGATATCACTGACGTTACTATGTATGGTCCTGAGTACTTCGGCGCTAGTTTGCTGGTGAAAGCTGCACTAGCCGATGATAGATGGTGTTCCTTTTTCATGACTCGATCTCCTGGATGTGGCTGCCAGTCTCTTCGTCTTAGATCGTAATGTTTCTTCTGGTCCTCGAAAGCGTGTTCCATGTGCACTTTCGCTAGTTCTCTTAACGCTTCTAACTTGTTTAAGTTTTCTGCATACCCCTGTATATCTTGTCCATTTGTCGCCTCTGTTGTGTCTAATTCCCTTCCGAAATTAAGAAGCGCTGGTGAAAATCCTGTTGAATCGTGTCTTGACGAATTTATGGCGTAGCAGAATTCTGGTATGAATTTGTCCCAGTCTTTATGGTTATCCTCCACGTAAGTAGCTATCATCGTTTTCAGTACTTTGTTCATTCGTTCTACTGGATTGCATTGAGGTGAGTACGGCGGTGTTAGAATGTGATTTATGTTATAGGATTTTAGGAACGCCTTAAAACTTCCGCTTGTGAACTGCGCGCCGTTGTCCGAGATGATTTTCTTCGGGATACCGAATTGCATGACTACTTTAGATCGTAGAGTGTCGATGATTGAGTTCGTAGATGCTGCTCTTATTGGCTGGGCGACGACCCATTTGGTAAACCGGTCTTGCACGACTATTAAGAAAATGTTTCCTTTTGCAGATCTTGGGAATGGTCCCATTAAATCAACTGAGACAGTATGCCAAGGCTTTTCTACAGTGGACGGTTGCATTTTCCCGGCTGGTTGCATTTGAGACGGTTTATATTGGAGGCACTTCGTACAGGCTCTAACGTAGTCTGCAATTTGTTTAAACATTTTAGGCCAATAGTACTTTTGCGCTATTCGGCAAATTGTTTTTGCAATTCCTAAGTGGCCTGCTGTGGTCGAGTCATGATTTTCCTCCAAAATATCTTTCCTTTTATATCTTGGTACGCATAATTTCCATGGGTTATTAAACTCTGGGTCGGCTAAATTACGGCTGCTCCAAACGTGTTTATATAATTTCCCGTTTAATATTTGTAAATCCGGGAAATCGTCTGGGTTCTGGAGTACATTCCTATATAAATTATCGTACCAATTGCATGATTCCAGTTCTGATGCTAATAATTCCGACTCTGGTTCTTCGCTCTGGTTTTCTTGTGGTTGTCGTGACAAAGCATCTGCTACCTTGTTGAGGACTCCCTTTCTATATATTACCTCGAAATCGTACTGTTGCAGTTCTAAACTCCACCTGGCTAACCGACCTGACGGGTTTTTAAGGTTCTTTAGCCATTTGAGGGACTGATGGTCTGATATGACCTTAAAATTGTATCCTTCTATATACGGCCTCATTTGCTTTATCCCGTACACGATGGATAGACATTCTTTTTCCGTTGTGGAATATTTTGTCTCGGCTGGTGTGAGGGTTCGACTAGCATATGCAATTACTTTATCCTGGCCGTCGTATTTCTGTGTTAGTGCAACTCCAAGTCCACAGTTCGACGCATCTGTTTGCAGGTAAAATGTTTTCGAAAAATCGGGGCATGCTAATACTGGGGCCGATGTAAGTTTTGATTTTAGCTCTTCAAACGCGTTTTCCTGCTTATCGGTCCATTTCCATCTTATCTTCTTCTTCAGAAGCATGTTTAGCGGTCCTGCTATTGTCGAATAGTTCTCTATGAATCGGCGGTACCATGATGTTATTCCTAGGAACCGGCGGAGTTGACGCACATTTCTCGGTGCTGTAAGTCCGGTTATAGCGTTGGTTTTCTCCGGGTCGGTTTTTATTCCTTCTGCTCCAACCACATGTCCTAAGTATCTGAGTTCTGACTGGCAAAACGTGCATTTCTCGAAGTTCAGCTGTAATCTGGCTTCTTTCAGTCTTCGGAAAACTTCATGTAGGTGATTTAAATGCTCTTGGAGCGTTTTAGATATTACTACGATATCATCCAAGTAGGCAAACGCGAATTCCATATCGGGAGGTATTACCTTATCCAGTAGGCGTTGGAAAGTGGCTCCTGCGGAATGCAGTCCGAATGGGGTGGTTTTGAACTGAAAATGGCCTTTTCCGGGTACGCTGAATGCTGTCGCTGGGCGGCTTGTTTCTTCTAGGGGTATTTGAAAATATCCCTGTTTCAAATCGAGGGTCGATATAAAATTTGCTTCCTTAAGTCTATCCAGAATTTCCGATATTCTGGGTAACGGATATGCGTCCTTATCTGATAGTTCGTTGACTTTTCTAAAGTCAATGCAAAATCTGTACGAGTTATCCTTTTTCCTAACTAGTACAATCGGTGAACTCCAACCACTTGTGGAGGGTTCAATGGTTCCTTCTTTTAACATCTTGTCCACTTCTTGGTTGATGATCTGTAGCATTGCGGGATTGTGCCGCCTATAAGGCTGCTTGACTGGATCGCACTTTTTCTTTAATTTTATTTCGTGTCTTATTAAGTTGGTGGGTCCTGTTATGTTCTCAAACTCTCTTAGTTCTTTTCTTAGGAACCTTTCTAACTCCGTATTTTGAGTGGAGTCTTTTAAAGTGTTACAAGCCTCTTCTTGATGTTGTATGTATTGTTTGGTCGTATGTTTATCGAATTTAAGTTCGATAGAATGGTTCCTGAGGAATTCCACTCCTATTAATGCATCTTCCGTCAACCCTGGCATTACTATGAATGTTTGTCGGGTTTGTAACTTATCGATCTCGCATTCAATTGTCAACTTCTGGTTAAGCTCAATTGACGCTCCATTTGCTAGTCTTGTTCTCCCGCTGTAGCTATCTAGAGAGTCCTTGTATATCTAAGCTATTCGATCCCCGACGTAATTTTTAGTAGTTCCTGTGTCTATGAGCGCTCTGTATGTTCTTTGCCCTATTTTTAGTGATGCGAACAGTCGAATGTCATTGCTTGCTGGCTGTGTAACGGCGAAAACGAATGGAGTCGAATCTTGTTTTACAGACTGGGACGACTCCTTGTTTCTCCAGTCTGTAATTCGTTTCCCTGACGCCTGAAACAGCAATCGCTGCTGTAAACCCGTTCTCTGCCGCAACGCGAACAAAACTTTTTCCATGGGTTTTTGCAGTTTTTACGGCTGTGACCTGGCATCTTGCATCTAAAGCATGCCGTTTTCGCATCGTACTCTGCTTGCTCTGTGCGTCTCCAGTTTCCACGGCAAATCTGATTTGCTCGGGTCTTTTCGTCTTCTATAGCTTCGTATTCTTGGGCTAAATCCTGTAATTCGGCTAAGTTTCCGAAATCCCGGCGGCGAGCATAAAGCTTATATTCTGGTAACAAATTTTTGTATATCCTTTCGAGTTCTTGGTTTTTGGAAAAAGAGCCTTCTCGTCTGATTAATGTTTGAATCTCCGTGATATATCTATCTACTGGTTCGTTCTGTCTCTGTCTTCTGTTTCGGATTTCCTCTTCTAGTTGTAGCAAATATCCCCTGGGATAGAAAGCTTTTTTAAAATCTTCGCTGAAATCTGTCCATGACTTCCAATTTTTGTTATTGTTTCTGTACCATAACAAAGCGTGGTCTCCTAATAATTCAGGTAATGCTCTTAGTAGATCTTGTTTATCGATCTCGTAGGCCAAGCTTAATTCGTCTATCCTCTCTAAGAATTCTATTGCATCTGAATGTTTCTTGTCGAAGTGTGTGTTCCACTTTCGTACTTGATTTAGCAATTCTGGTTGCCCCATTTGTTTCGTTATTGTTAATTCCTGTAATAGTCTTGGGATGCCCGAAATTTCCTGGGTCAGTGTGTCGGATTCTGTTCCCTTGGAAGTTTTTTCTTTTGGGATTGTTCCTGTAGCTTCCTCGCGATTTTTAAAATAGGTTCTGAGTCGTGCTCTCAATTCGTCGACGGTTCCCTTGGGATCTAAGCCGTATTTTTCGGCCTCGCTCTGCAATTCCTCTTTGCAAAGTCGGTTTATCCACGACGTACCTGTTACTGAGTCTGTGTCTTTATCTGTCGGCATGTTATTAATTTTTGCTCGGGCGCCAGTTTGTGACGGGTAGCTCTTTCGGGGCGACAGACTCAGTAAAACACAGGTTTGAAATAAAAATAAATCTATTAAGTATATATATATACAATAAATAAAAACTAAAAAAAAAGGAATCCTACGTTGTATACTTATAAAACAAAAATAAAATGGATTCTACGTTTCCTTCTGGGCCCCGCGATGAATGAATTTCCCGGCAAACGTCTATAAAAGAAAAGAAACTAATTAGTACTACTAATATACTCGCTTTCGCTTCAATTCAGCGAAAGCTCCGAATATGCTCGCAAACAAAATATTTAGCTGTGCAGACCCACGGCAATGTTCAATACACAATGCCGACGGGTTCCGCTTGGCTAAGGACAGAGTATGATCCTCAATACGGAAATCTCTGTCCCGGTTGGTTCTGTGCAGATCCACGGTAATGCTCAATACGCAATACCGATGGGTTCCGCTTGGTTAGGGACAGAGTATGATCCTCAATATGGAACTATCTCTGTCCAGAATGTCTCGCTGGTTCACTACACCGGCGAGTCAGGGAGCCTAGAGCGCTAGCTACAAGACTGTCTAATTCCGCTATTTCACGCCTTAAATAGCCGTCCTGAATCCCACTACGAAGTCACGTCGTAGAAGTGGATGCGCAAATATTGACACTCCCACGGTTCGAACTGTTAAACGATCATAGCATCGTTACAATTTGTTTTACAATATAAACAGCGAATTTCTGAATCGTGACAAACATGATTTTCAGCTTTTACATTACTACACTTAATACATAAATCTTCAATATTTTTACATTGCCTAGAAATGTGACCATAGAGTAGACATCTGAGGCACTGTGTAACTCTGCTAAAAAACCGCTCTACCGAAAAATATACACTATTTATTGAAATATAATTAGGTAAGGTGTTACCTTCAAAAGTTAAAATAATGGTTTTTTTTTGGGACATACTGTATATCACCATCCTTTTCTATTCTACGATGTGTACGTTTAACATCAACTACTGTTGAAGGAATGTTATGTTATCTAAAATATATTTCGTATCGTATTGAGTATCGATATCTTTTATCAAACCCTTAATTTCTAATAAATGATTTGGTATAAACGCTACAAGATCATTTTCTGATAAAAGAGGATTGTTTACTAAAGCATTGGCATCAGAACATGTTTTTAGACTAACATTTATTCTATTTTTTCCAACAGATCTAATTTGATTAATATTCTTAAAGTTTTTTGTGTAAGACATCTCCTACAAATAAGTGATGAAGACGGCCGGCATTTTCAATATTTTTTCGTTCGATAAAAACACAAATATTATTCAAATTATACTTATCTCCATTCCTTAGATTAAAAACTTTAGGTGTTTTTTTTGTTTATAAATATCCTTTTCGTTATCACTAATGAGCTGACGACTGGTTTCAGCTGTTGCTTCGGAACTTAAAGTGGTATCCATGTCTTGTACGGGGACCGATAAATAATTTTCTGACTCCGCATCACTTTTAGAGTTATCTGCACTCATTTTCTGGTTAATAGTTACACCTAAGGGCGTCTTTCTTTTTACAGCTTCCCCCATTTAGGGGGAGCTATTTACACTTCGTACACTATATTACAAAAAAAAATTTAAACTAGTTTACAAAGTAAAAATTAAATAATTTTGTTGATAGAAATACGTCTGGTAGCTAGCAAGTCTATCACTGTACTGTATATTTAACTTCAAAATTCTATTTCGAACCATATTGAACTGCTGACGGAACATGAGTAGTTGAAGATAAGTTAAAAACATTTTTTCTTAACAACAAGCTTAACCCACATTTTGGCAAGACTAAGAGACCTAATGGTATCAATAATCCGATCCGTGAGAAACGAGTCTTGCTTTTGCTATCCAATACATGCAAAAATAAAATAATATAAAATATCGGAAAAAATCTTGAAGTTATTCTTTACCATTTTCCAGCAAATTCTCTGCCACTCCAGAGACGTTGGGAGAACAATTTAACACATAATCCCGCTGCTAGAGGGTGGCAGCCTAAGTTGTTCAAACCACAACGGCAAAATTTATTCTCTAGACCAAATCCAATGCCATTTTACAACAATCATTCATAAAAATTCCAAGAGGGACAATCAAACAATATGCACAACATTCTATGACCGAATCTGTTAAATAAATACTCGTGAATAAGCAACAGACCTGTCTATGGTTGACAGCACGATTGATGTATGTCAATGTCAACGTTTTCAAGATGGTATCGTAATGTAACCACTTTTAATTATGTATTTATGTATCACGTTTATTTGAGTTAGTATTACAATAAAATATCAACACATTCTTTTATTTTCTATTCATCAATATAAGATTGGTTATGGGCCCAGAAGTACAAAGAGTGTGTTGATTAAGAAAAGATAAAAACGTGAAAAGAGGCTAGTAAAGGCACGTGGTCGTAAAAGTTCAAAAAATGGAGAAGTCAACTGAAAACAAATATGGCATAATACCTTTTAATGGAAACAGTTTTGACAACTGGAAATTTAGGTTGTTTTCAGTATTGAAGGCCGTGGAATGTAGTGAAGCTTTGAAGCCGGTTCCCGCGGTTGATAGAAATGATGAATGGCATAAGAAAAACAATAAAGCATGTATGGTAATTATTCAAAGTATTGCTGACTCGCATTTGGAATACATCAAAGAAGTGGAAATAGCTCATGATATGATAAAGAAACTGAAAGGAATTTTTGATAAAAAAGGTACGTGTTCTAAGTTCTATTTATTAAAAGAATTAACAACGTTAAAATACACCAATGACATAGATATTCAGGATCATTTCTCAAGATGTGATCGACTGTTCAGAGAACTTAAAAATCTGGGAAGTAAATTTGATGAATCTGATATGTCTTGTTTCCTATTATTGTTAATGCCACAAGAGTTTGAAAATGTAGTCACAGCCATAAGAACTTTATCAGAAGATGATTTAAAAGTAGAATTTGTGAAAAGTAGGTTGTTGGAATTTCATTCCAATAAAAATTCAAGAAGCACAAAAGTTTTGCCGTCATCTTTTAGTGCAACAGAAAAGCAAGTAAAATGCTTTAAGTGTGGAAAAATTGGGCATGTGAAGAGTGTATGTGGTATTAAATGTTTCAACTGTGGTAAGATGGAACACAGAGCAAGTCAATGTTTAGTCAAAAAGCAGAATGTGAATGACAAACAAAAAATTGGAAACAGGGCAAATAATGCTATGAATGAATGTAATGGAGAAGAGGATAATGCTGTTGCTTTCTGTACAACATCTGAAAGTGAAGACGGTATAATCTTAGAGTAGTATGCAGACTCGGGAGCTACACATCATTATATAAACAATGAAGACTTACTGATAAACAAGAAAAGATTTGCAGAGAGAAGAGAAATACAACTGGCAGAAAAAGGAAAAAGTATGGAGGCAACATGCATACGTGATTTACAAGTGACAAGTGTGGTGGAAAATAGAAATGTGAAAATTACTTTAAAATATGTATTTTGTGTACCAAAATTAAGAGCAAATTTGTTGTCTATACCTACCATTGAAAAGGCAGGATTTGAAGTTGTATGTAATGACGGTAAGATCTTTATAAAAAAAGATAATAATGTTTTTGTAATAGGTAAACGTCTTAATAATTTATATAACATTATATTTAAAATCAATGTTGAATCTAATATTGAATCTGCAAATTTAGCACTAAATATAGATATTTGGCACAAAAGGTATGGTCATTTGAATTATGGTTCTATTTCAAAAATTAAAAATTTAAATATAGTTAATGGTTTAGAGTTTACCAAATCAAAGGTTGATAAAATTTGTGATGTTTGTGTACAATCGAAACAAAAATGTTTTCCATATAATTCGAAAATATCCAGAAATACTAGAGTTCTTGAATTAGTCCATACAGATGTATGTGGTCCAATCACACCAACATCACGTAATAATTATAAGGATTTTATAACGTTTGTTGATGGTTTTTCTAGGTTTTTCATGATATATACTGTAAAAGGAAAGGACGAAGTTTACAATTGTTTTAAAGATTATACAGCGAAAGTGACATCATTATTTTGTAATAAACCTATCTCAAAATTAAAATATGACAATGGAAGTGAGTATTGTTCTAATGCAATTTTAAAGCTTTGCTCAGAAAAGGGAATTCAAATATCATACACTCCACCGTACACTCCCCAAATGAATGGAGTTGCAGAACGTATGAATCAAACATTAATGGATAGAGCAAGATGTATGATAAAAGAGGCAGGAATAAATAAATGTTTTTGGGAAGATGCAGTTCTCATGGCAGCATATATCAACAACAGAACGCAATCTTGCTTAATACAGAATAAAAGTCCTTTTGAATTGTGGCTTGGTAAAAAGCCAAATGTCTCTAATATGCGAATTTTTGGCTGCATAGCATATGCCAGAGTACCAGATGCTTTGAGAAAGAAACTTGACGATAAAGGAGTGATGTGCCGATTTATTGGTTATACAGAAAATGGTTACAAGTTATGGCAAGAATAAGAAAACAAGTTAATTCACAGTAGAAATGTAGTATTCGATGAAAATAATTTTATGAATAAAAAGGAAAAAGATCTGAGAAGAAACAGAGAAAAAGAAGATGAAGAAAATTATGATATACAAGAAAATAAAATCAAAGAAAGAGGAATACAAACTAAAGCTGGAGATGAAGACAGAAAGTCTGATAGTGAAGAAGACAAAGAAGAAGATAATAAAAAGGATAATGAAGGAGTGCCTTCTGGAAATACCCAAAATGGCAGACCACGAAGAGTAAGAAAATTAACTGGAAAATATGACATTTATGAATTAGATGCAGCAAAGTGTGATGAAGAATTAGATATAAGCTGTTTGGCACTACGTAGTGAACTAACAAATGCACCGAAGTCTTACTCAGAAGCAAAAGAAAGTTCAGAATGGAGTTCATGGAAACAGGCAATTGAAGATGAGTTAGATGCACTGAAAAATAATAATACTTGGGAATTAGTTGAGAAGACATGTAATCAAAAGGTAATTAGTAATAGGTGGGTTTTTCGGTTAAAGGAAAATGATGTTGGTAAGCCTGTTTATAAAGCACGATTAGTTGCACGAGGCTTTGAACAAAGTCATTTTAATGATTTTTCACAAATACATGCTCCTGTAGCAAAGTTGTCTACATTAAGAATAATATCGTCTATCTGTAATCATTATAATTTACTATTGTTACAATTAGATGTGAAAAATGCTTTCCTGAATAGTTCTCTGAAAGAAAAAACCTTTATGAAAATACCTGAAGGTCTTAGAGTTTCGAAAAATGATCAAAATAAAGTACGTTTATTGAATAGGGCAATATATGGTCTCAAGCAATCACCAAAGGCATGGAATGAGAAATTTAATGAATTTATGCTACTGTTAAATTTTAAACGTTCAAAAACAGACTACTGTTTATATAGTTTTATTAATAAGAATATAAGATGTTACTTGCTGCTTTATGTAGATGACATTTTGATGGCTTGTAATAATGACGTATTTTTGAATTATTTGAAAACAAAATTATGTGAATCTTTTAAAATGAATAAAATAAGCAGTCAGTTTAACTTTTTGGGAATAAGAATTGACAGAGATTTTGAAAATAGGATCATAACTCTTGACCAAATACCTGCAATTGAAAATCTTGTCAAACGATATAATGTTGAAGACAGTAAAAATTTTAAAACACCAATAGAAAAGAATTTGAATTTACTGAGAAAAACTGATTGTAATCTTAGTACCAATTTACCATACAAACAACTGTTAGGTAGCCTTATGTATATAATGATGGGACTAGACCTGATATTTGTTTCAGCATTAGTTATTTTGGGAGATTTCAAGATAGTGCTACTAATGAAAATTTTAAGCATTTGTTAAGAGTACTGAAATATTTGAAATCTACTATTAATTTTAGGTTGTATTTTTATCATTTAGAAGATACTTCTTGTTTTGATTTAGTTGGTTATACTGATGCTGATATGGGCTAATGACATAAATGATAGAAAATCCATTAGTGAATATTGTTTTAAACTTTTTAATAATCTAATCTCATGGTCTTCCAAAAAGCAAAGTTTGGTAACTTTATCAAGTACAGAATCTGAGTTTTTGGCAGTATGTGCAGCTTCATGTGAATTACTTTATATAAACAACTTACTATTGGATTTGGAAATTAAATTATTATTACCAATCACAATATTTAAAGACAATCAAAGTGCTATCAAACTGCTACAAAACTTTGAAAACAATAAAAGGTGTAAACACATTGAAGTAAAATTACATTTTGTTTTGGATCTGGTAGCACAGGGTATTATGAAGGTTGAATATATTTGTTCAAATGAGCAACTTGGAGATATATTTACAAAGTCTCTGTGCTATGAGAAATTTAATTTTTTTTTATTTAAATTAACGTGCATGTGACATCTATGGTCATTAGCACGAGTTACGATTTACATGGTAATATCATATTAATTACAAAATAATGTAGTTTACATTAGCATTTAACATAAAGTAGTAGTTTACAAAAACATTTAACATAAAGAGAAAATAATAAAAACTTATAATATAACATTTATATTTCGAGGTCCTGTTTAGGACCTCTTTGAAGTTATTACTGATATCGAGATGTTGGCGTATTTTGGCATAAAAAGGGCATTCGATAAGTATATGCCTGATTCGAAGAGTCGTATTGCAGTGCTGACATTTTGGTTGTGGAGATGATGTCATCAAGTAGCTATGAGTTAGACGGGTATGTCCTATACGCAATCTCCGTATGATTGCCATATTTTTTTGAGATAAACTGGGATAGGTAAGAAGGTTCACTGAGGGTTTAATTTCATGCAGCGCTGAAGTAACATTATTCCAGTGAATCTGCCAGGTGGATAGATTCAGCTTCTTCAGTCTAGCTTTGAGATCGTTGCAAATTTGTATATTCATAATGGTGTCCGTGGATGATGCGGCTTTTTTGGCAAGGCAATCAGCTTTTTCGTTAAAACTAATACCAACATGGGATGGTACCCATATCAGAGTGATAGTTGTATTTTGGTTTATAAGAAGCTGATATGTGTCATGAATATCTTGGACGATAGGATGGTTGGTGGATATAGCATTAATGGAGTGTATAGAGGAAAGTGAATCAGAGCATATAGCTATGTGTGTATTTGGATATTGTTGGGCATATTTGAAAGCATGTGAGATAGCTAGTAGTTCACCAGTGTGGATGCCACACCAAGGAGAAATTTTAGATAGTTTGATAGGCTGTTGTACAGTGGTTACAGAATATCCAACATCACTTTCAGTCTTTGACGCGTCAGTGTAAAGAACTATGTTATATTTATTTTTGTTTATAAGTTCTAGAAAGAGAATTCTTAATGTACTAGTACTGGTATTTTCTTTGTTAAACTTGGTGAGGGAAATATCATGATGTGGGAGTATGTTGGTCCAATAGGGATTATTGGAAAAAGGTAGAGTTCTGGTTTCAGACAAATTTATATCTTTTAGTAACGGTTGTAGAAGACTAGGAATAGGATTTATAATTAAGTTACATGAAGGGTTGTTATGGGGATGGTGTGATGATGTAATTAAATGATATACTGGATTGGACGGATTGGAAGAAATTGCAGCAGCATGGGAGAGAAGAAGATTTTCTCGCCTAAGCCACAGAGGAGGTTCATTAGCTTCACAGTAAAGACTTTCTGTCGGACTAGAACGGAATGCTCCAAGACATAGACGAATAGCTGTGTTGTGTACTGTATTTAATGAATTTAAGATTGATTTAGTACCAGACATATAGACAAAACATCCATAGTCTAGCTTGGAGCGGATAAGTGATCTGTAAACTTTCAGTAACGTGGTTTCTTCCGAGCCCCAATGATAATGTGAGAGTGTTTTGATTATATTTAACCTTTTTAGGCAAACTCCTTTAAGTTCCTGTATGTGTTGTTTCCAGGTTAATCTTGAATCAAATATCAGCCCTAATATTTTGCAATTATCAACAACCGGTAATTTGAAGTTGTTGATAATGATTTCAGGATCAAAAGAACTCATTCTTCTGCTAAATTTAATTACTTTGGATTTAGACTGGAAGAGGGTAAGTCCTAGAGAAGCTACTTTGTTTTGTAGGTCATTTACTCCTAATTGTAGAATTTTACTAGTAGTTGCGTTGGATTTACCATGACAGTACATTATTAGGTCATCGGCATATAATACGCATTTGATTGGTGGAGCTATATTTTCACTTAACTTGCTAATCGAAAGAATGAATAAGGATGTGCTTAAAACTGAACCTTGAGGAACTCCATCATGTTGGATGTATGGAGAAGAAAGAAAGTTATTGACAGAAACCCTGAACGATCTAGATGTTAGGAAGTTTTTGATAAATGCGTATATGTTGCCAGTAAGGTTACATTCAAAAAGTTTGTCAAGAATTGCATTTCTAGAGATGGTATCAAATGCGCCTTCTATATCAAAGATAGTTACTATCAAATCTTGCTTGCAATTTATTGCGTTGGAGATATGGGTTTGGAGTATTACCAGATTATCTCTTGTGGAGCGCTGTCTTTGATAGCCAGATTGTTCCTTTGGAATAATCTTGTGTTTTTCAAAATACCATAAAAGACGTTTGTTGATCATTTTTTCCATTAGCTTACACATAGTGCATGTGAGAGAGATGGGCCTGTAAGATGGTGGAAAGTTAGTCGGCTTATTTGGCTTGAGTATTGGTATAACAATAGATTTGCTCCACTGAGATGGAAATTTATGAGAACTCCAGATTATATTGTATAAATTAAGGAGTTTATTAAGACCATAATTAGACAAGTGCTTTAGGAATGCATAGGGAATATCATCGGGCCCAGCTGCAGTGTTTCTACTATTAGCTAAGGCAGCTATTAGCTCATGGATAGTGAAAGGAGAATTAAGGGATCTACTATATTCAGATGATATCAGACGATTTCTGTGTGAATATAAGTAATATAAAGTAATATTATTGGTTTTATTCCTGAACTTTTCTTCGAAATGTTTGGCAAAAGCGTTAGGAATAAGTTCATGTGAAGTGATCTCTATACCATTTGAAATTAAACGAGTAATTTTATTATTAGTTTTGTGACCTTGAATTTGTCGTATTTTTTTCCAAAGTTGGCTAGAGTTTTCACTGATAGATGATACGTAATCTTGCCAGGATGATTTTTTACTTTTTTTAACTACGTGTTTGGCTTTGGCTTTGAATTTTTTGTAATTTATTAGATTTTCAAGGCGTCTATTTTTTTGGTACTTATTTAAAGCTTTTTTGGATAGACGAATTGCCTCTTCACAAGAAGAGTTCCAACAAGGAACTGCTTTATGATTTGGAGAGAATGATGTTTTGCCAATGTGAGTCTTAGCAGCTGAAACAATAGTGTCTGTTAATGACGTTAACAAATAGTCTACATCATTGATTATTAGATGATCATGAGCGAGCAAGAGAGTGTCAACAGCTTTTAAATACTCTGGCCAGTTAGCTTTATTTAGGCGCCAATAGCTTTTGGCAGAGGCAGTCCCGTTACAATTGTTGGAAATTATTATCGGATAATGATTGCTATTAAAGAGATCGTCAGCTGTTTGCCAGTTTAAAAAAGGTGCAGATTTAGGGTCACTAATACTAAGATCTATAGCAGAGAACGATCCAGAGGAAATATTAAAATGAGTATTAGATCCTGTGTTAAGAAGACTTGAGTTTGTGCAGTTAATAATATTTTCAACTACTTTTCCCCGTCCAAATGTTGATTGAGAACCCCACATACTGTTATGTGCATTGAAGTCCCCTGTGAGTATAAACGGCTGTGGAAGTTGGAATATAAGGTCTAGGAGCTCTTCTTCTTTTAGAGAATGGTTTGGGGGAATATATATGGAACAGATGGTAAGTTTATTTGGCCAATATGTAGTTATGGCAATTGCCTCAAGATTCGTTATTAATGGTAGCATTGTTGAGAAGATTTCGCTGGACGCAAATATTGATGCACCTCCACTAGCTCTGAAGCAGTTCGTCCTAATGAAGTGGTATCCTTCATAGGATTTAAGATGAGGAATATTAGTTGTATTAAAATTAGTCTCTTGGAGACAAAGAAAATCTGGATGGTAAATTGATATAAGATATTGAATGTCTTCAAGGCGCGGATAGTATCCGTCGCAGTTCCATTGTAAAATAGTGAATTTAAAAACTTATTTAGTTAGTAGAAAGAATATACCTTGTACTAATAACGTAATTTTAGAAAAAATCCATATCATTGCAGTTAGAGTCACATGAATTATTGGACGTAAGGCTGGTATGTTCGTCAGCTTCTATAGGATTTAATGTGCGTTTTAGCTTTTTTGTTATTCTTGTAATGCGATTTTTAAGTGATCTATCGGATACAGTTTGGTATATTTGTGTAAGATCTTCGAGGAAAGAATGAATGTTCGTGGTGAAATTATGAGCTTTTTGAGAGGATCACTACTCCCAAAGGAATTTTCTAGGAAGGCAATTATTTGTAATGCTGATAACGAAAATTTTTCTGGATTAGCACAAATTAATTTTTCAATACTTGAATGGGCAGATGTATTAATTTTACCAATTTCTATATCATCAGTTTTTGTTTTCTTTTTAGGAGCTGATTTAGGAGTTGCGAAGGTTGTCGTGTTTGGTGTGTTATTAGAGTTTAAGTTTGGTGGGCTAGCGGTAACCACTAAAGAAGGTGATTCAAGACTTGTGTCAGTGGAATGAGTTCTTTTTATGCCAGAGTTAGAAGGGACAAATAATGGTGTTATAGACTGTTCATTTGGGTTTGTTATGTCAGTAGGTAGGTTATTTGAGTAGATTTCTTTTTTTAAGAAGGGTGAAAAAGGAAATATACTGGAAGGAGGATCAATTGCTTTATCTTAATTATTTTAATTATATAAGCCAACATCCATAAGAGTATCCACACGTTAAATAGACTTTAATGAACCTCATTCCCAAAGAAACTTTTACTTTCAGTAGATAACTAGTCCCAGATTTACCGTAGAAGCTAAGTAATATCGATCAACATTTACTACAATGAAGATAGAACGAGACATTTTATAACAATATCTAAATCAATAATATAGATTATTTCAAGAGGATGATGAAAATTTTATAAAACTTCAAGAAAAAATAAGAAGACAAGTAATATAATTGCATTTCTATATTAAAAAAAAAACAAAGGTTAGCTATACCAAAATTAAAATCATAAATTGCTAATTATTGCAGTCCCTATATCTTTCATTAATCCTGATATACGAGTAACCCATAAATTTACAAAAATAATATTAACTATGAACCATTTATAGTTACTTCAAAATTATTTACATTATTATGTAGCAATTCCAATCTATCCCGGATTTTGACAACCTTAAACTTCTTAAAGCAACTCTTAATTTCTCCCCAAGTTACACTTACTTTAGAGCATTCTCTTTTTCCTATTAATGATTATACGATAATCAAAATGCAGTTCTATGCAGTACAGCGAGAACTTCGAACAATTACGTAAAAGAAACATCAGGTATATTCTACATATACATTCTATATGGAGATATATATTTTACGCGGAGATATGTAGATAATGTATTCTCAATATGGCCTTATGGATCAGAGTTGTTGGACACATTCCTGAATGATATAAACGATAAAGAAGAGACAATAACATTTACCATCGAACAGGAATATAATAATACACTACCTTTCCTGGATATTTTAATCTCTAAGAACAATAATGGATATAAGACTAAGGTGTATAGAAAACCAACACACACCAACAGATATTTAAATTACAAATCAAATCACAATATCAATATTACAAAGGGTGTTCAATCACAAATTAGTCCATTAATTTGTAATCTTACTTTAATCTTAATTTCCTGAATTTGCATACTTTCACTGTGTATAATTGTGAAACCTATCGATTAGTAGCTTAATTACAGTTTCTTCAACTTTCTGCAAACTATAGATTGCCTAATAGGTATTGAGGAAATGCTAGCCATCCTTTTTCATTCAAATTATATGTGCCAGCTTTCAAAAGTAAAGGTTTTTGTTTTATGCAGAGGACAATACACTTATTTGATGAATCGTAGCATTTTTTGTAAGATTATAAATATAGCTTCGGGACTAGTTTGGGACGCAGTCTATTTTAAATTTTGACCTTAACAACAACTATAGTGTATTAATTCAGTAGCTCTCAATAAAACTACCTTTTACTCCACGACTTCAACATTTTATTTTATCATCATCGATCGAGAAGAATCGGATACAGAGAATTTAGGAACAAGTCAAACTTATAATTACATTCGAATTTGTCCGTTGGTCCTTCAGCAAAACAACATCAAAAGGTCGTTAATAAGAATTGGACCTTTGAAATAGACGACCCTTAGCGACCTGAATAACTGTTACCCAGTTCCGTATAAGATCGACGATTGCATTCGAAGTGTGGAGTAAAGAGAATACAAAAAAAGACCAGCGAGCACCAGAGAAACTGAATAGCAGTCAATGAGTCTATTGTTCCAGCTGTTAGGAGGTGAAGAAGCTAGCGGCATCCAGAGATCCAGCTCACTAGGTTCCAGTTACAGTTCTAAGGGGGAGGCGGCGTTTTCCAGTTCCACCCAGTGCCACATAAGTGAACGTTGGGATAAAACTGTAAGTTTTTGAATATTTACTCTCATTTAGAGCAGTGCTTTTTTTTATAAATTAAAAAGGTTATTAAGAAAACGTAAGCTTAAAATTTGTTTTCAATTCAAATTCTTCTATTTTAAATAGTAATATTTAATTACTATTAATTATATTTAATAATATATTTATTTAATAATATATTTAATTAATTAAGATAATCACTTTGGCACCGTACTTTAAGAATAGTTCTCTCAAATTCTCCGGGATATCGAATTTACATCTTTCCGTACTATGTAACGGGCACTCCACTAGAAAGTGTTTTACTGTTAGCGGGGTCTCGCAAGCAGAACACTACGGTTGGGGATTCCTTGTCATCAGATGTCCATGCGTAAGGCGACTATAACCAAGCCGCAGTCGTGTGATGATAACCTGAGAAAAACTTATTTGATAGTTTGAGTCTTATGAAATATTTTGATTTTCTATATATAATATCTTCCTGACATATTTAATAAATCAACAGTTATTTTTCTAAACATTCTTGAGTTAATATTCCATATATTTAGTATTTGATTTTTGTTATAAACCAAGCAAGTTAGGTCTTTGGTTACAAGTGATAATTACATTTAAAATTGTATAATTATTGTTGTCATTAATTTGCAGGTCATTTCGTGTTGAGGTAGATTGTATCTTGCTGAGACTTCAAATTGAGTTTAGATCAAGTTTATACAAACGTTATGAAATGCAACATTTTTATGCCCAACATAAGAAACTAGAAAATAAAATTTTTAACTAATATAAAAAAAATTACACAAAGAAAAACTGACGTTTAAGAAGAGACTATTTAAACATAAGATTGCAGACAATTAAGGAATTTGAAATTCCATTGAAGAAGAGGGTTCAAAATATGATAAATACATATTTTACATCTAAATATTATGGGCAGGTACAAAAGAAAAACGAGGAAGGAAAAAAGACCTTAGATGAATGTATTAAAAATTAAGGAGATGGAAATTAGGACTGAAAGGCTGCATCATTTATTGGAAGACGATGAAAATGATGAAAATATACAAGGATATTTAAAAGAAGAGGTAAAAAAATAGACGCTTTAATAATGGAAATAACTCTGAACAATTAACAGGATGCGCTAGAAGAAGGTAAAATAAAAAGATTTTACCTGATGAAAAGAAAGGTGCAGTCGATCATAAAATAAAATTGATTGGCAATTGGATTGATGAAAAGAGATTGGAGGCGGAAGGATGAAAGAAAGAACAAAATGTATTGTCTCAAGTAAAGATATCTATATTTGAGGGTAAATATGAATCATGGGTACCATTTCATAATTTTTTTAAACGTTTGATATGATAAACAAACAACTATCAAATGTGGAGTAAATGCACTATCTGAACACAAGCATGCGAGGAGAAGCAGAACACTTAAACAATACAACATTTAAACACGACGAAAGCAAACTATAGTGCCTGGAAAATGTTGCAAGAGAGATACGATAAGCCAAGAATAAATTTATATTTTATTTATATTAATATACCAGATACTTTAGGCCGCAGACATAAAAGAAGCGTCAGCAAAGGCGCTGAAAACATTACATGATAGTATTCATGAATGCTTAGAAGCGATTAGTCGACTGATGACAAGTATTAGGTTCATAAATCTAAATTCTTATTTATCAACAATATATTTTATTTTTTTTTATTTGTCCATAAGCGGTACGCAAGTTTTTATAAAGTACATTCTTTAATAATCCAGTCATTATTTCCACTGCAATATTGGTCATAGGTCGTCCAAGCTTTAAAACCATTACCGTTGGTTCTCTTGAATTCGTTGAATACTTTTTTTACACATTGAACATCGTCGTGAATATCATCATCTCTTAATTTGTCACAAGGTACATGACACCCTTCAAGATGTGATGGTGGATCGCACCTATGAAATAAAATATTACAATAAAACTTTGATATACATAATAAGCAAGTTCTATAAATATTTATTTATTTGCCAATAAAAACAACATAATTAGAAAATAAATGATAAGGAATTACATATACATATGTAAAAAATCAATATTATTAAGCTAACGTATTAGAAGAGATTATATCGATAAATAAAAAAATTAGAAAATCTATTCTTCATTAAGATATTGCCGATCGAACTATAGTTGTAAGACCACTCTCGTAGAAAAATGTTTCTGATATGGTTTCTTTGCTGATTCTTGTTCAAAAATGTCCCCTGTAAACAAATCTGCAGGTAGCTGGGCGAAATTTTTAGATAGACTTGTTTAAATTGTTTTTGTGTCATTTTAAACATTTTTTTTTTCATTTTTCTTAAAAGTTATAACAATTTTCTAGTTATAAGCTATTTAAAAACTAAAAAATGCAAAAATACGCATTTTCGCGGCTTGAAAACTCAAATGTTAATAATTATTTTTGGGGTTGTCAAGTGTGGAACTTAAAGTACAAACATTTAGTTTCAAGATTGTGAAGAGCAATATAATCTTATTTCAGTTTAGACCCTTGTTTTTTAATTGTTAATTATTATGCGCTTCCATTCGATTTTTAAGCCGCCGCCTGCCAAACCACATATGGTGTGTCTATGTCGCCCTACATATAATACGTATTTACGCAACAAATATTGACATTTATTAAAATTTTGGAACAGTAGTACACAATAAATTTCAAAATCAACTATGTTAATATTAAATTTTAATAAATGTCAATATTTGTTAGGATTTTATCGCGTAAGTATAGTTTGTTTCACGAAAAATGGTTGAGTGCTTAATGGTTACCTGAGTTGATCCTATTGTGTATACAAGAATCTCTCAATAAACTACCGAAGTACACAGGGTCGCACTTCAGAAAGTTTGTTATTTAATATATTTCATTGGTAGCTGTGTAATACACGATTATAAAAATTTATTAAATTATTTCATATGGTATTTTCAGGTTGTTCAAGTGAATATACTTGATAATTGAACAATTTTTAACATGAAGAAAGTAGTTTTTTTGTTCTACGTGAATAATTGTAGTATATGGATCTAAATTCAGAAAGGTACTTTCCTTCACACTTTTTACAGGCTTAGGACTGTCGTGTTTAAAAGTTTTTGCTCTTCCTAATCGGATATCGTTAAAAATGTACAGTAATAATCGTTCTATTTACAGTATATACATACAAACGAATACATAATGTACAAAAAATAGATGAATTGAAAAAAATATATAAAAAAATATATACAAGTAAATATTTACAAAAAAAAAATACCCAAAATAACCAAAATATATTTATGAATTCCTAAATACCTAATTCTGTTTCGCTGTCGCTATCCTCTTTAAGATTAATAACAATTGGTTTAATTATGTGATTCAAAGTAACATATGAATTTTCTACGTTCATTACATGGCGTACTGAATTTTTCCAACTTTCTGGGGAGATATCATCAACACATTTCCTTATAAATTCGACTACACTACCACTTAAAGTCGGAGAAACATTTTGTGACCTAACATTTGACTTTAGTTGGTGCCACATATGCTCTATGGGATTAAATAAACAATAGTAGGGCGGAAGACGTAACACTGTATGTCCCATGTCCTCGGCCAATGCGTCACAAACATATACTTTTTTAATAGAAAATGATTTTAACACTTCTAACAGTTCATTTTTTAAATAACTTGCTTTAAAATATATATCGTTTTTTAACAGGTAGTTTTGAATTTCAATTTTCGTGCTATTTGCACTTGGAGACGAGTAATTGACGAGTAATTGACGACTGTGGTAACTTGCATTGTCCATTACTATCACACTGTTTTGAGGAAGGTTAGGGATAAGACAATTCTTAAACCATTGCTCAAAAAGCTCTGCCGTTGTATCCTTATGGTAGTCCACGCAGGAGTCTTTAATGTTCTTTTCAGAAAGCCATAAGGCATTTGGGACCCAACCATTTTCTGATCCTGCATGTAAAATTGTTATTCTTTTCCCTTTGTTTGATGGAGCTTTTGTTTGACACCTGTTGGAAGAATCGGACCATCCTTTGGATGGTGTTTCATGAGTGTCAAACCATGTCTCGTCCAGATAAATTATTGGTCGATCTTCTGTACGGTACTTTCTTATGGAAGTTATATATTCAGTACGCCACTTTTGTATAGTACATCCACTAATAATTTTCCAACATAAACATGCCTCATTCTGGTATCAAAGAGACCGCCTTTCAAATCAAGGTTGTCAGACATATTTCCTAAAATTCCTAAGGTTATATTTAAAAAATATTCTCTATTCTCTATTCGTTATTATTCAATTGCTAGTCAACGAACGACACTCTTAAAAAATAATATCAACATATTCTCAAAAAATATATATATAAATTAATTAACTAGGTACTAATATTTCCATGGACTCTTCACTAATGAATTAAAGCAACCGTGAACTTTGTATATATTACTTATATTCTAAGTAATTTTCGAATATTGGCAACATTGTAGTCTGGAGAGAATTTGAACGTTCGACGTTGCCCTGTTGGTGAATTTAGCGGTAATACTTTTATAGATAAAATGATCGACTTTTAAGAAATCAGACAACTTTTAAGAATCTAAGTTCTCAAAAACGGTTTCAAGAATTGTATTATTTTTTTCCAAATTTCATTGATTTTAAACCTTACCTGGAAACATGAAAAATTGCAGATATATTAATAATGGTATTAAGGTTATATTCACTAATTTTAAACTCATGCATTATGGCAACAGTGAATCGCAAAGCCGTAAATTCTAATGAACACCTGTTTGTCTGGCTATGTGACACCCTAAAATATTTCCTTTTGCAGAGGCGGAGGCTTATTATAAGGTATAAGTAATATAAGTTATAAGTAATATTATATTTTTCTAGGATGGCATTTTTTAAGATGCATCAACTTCTGTGTTATCAATAAATAATGACAATTATGTTAATGACAGCTCCGAATTAAAAAATAAAGATTTGCACGTACAATTCCAAATAATAGTTTTAAATATGTATGAGTGTTTGAAAAAAGAAAATATTGGGATGGCTGATAATGCAATTGTTTCGAGAATTTATGTATTAAAAAAATCGGGTATAAGACGATATATACAATTATTAAATTAGGCACAGTTACAGATCATTCCTTAAAACGAAAGCGACCAAATAAAAAATTGGGTAGGATTGACACTGCTGCAAAAGACGTTATTCAGCGAACAGTTTACAATTTTTACAAAAAAAAATAGAGTGCCTACTTTAGAACTGATTCGTGAAAAATTAAGAGATTTCCCTGAATATAATTATATATTGCGCCGAATTCAGTGATTGTTATGGATAATGCGTCGGATCATTCCCGCATATTAAATAAAATACCTAATAATAACACGAAAAAGGACGAAATTTTAAAATTTATGCAACTTAAAAACATCACTGTTCCTAAAAAGATTCCAGTAAAGAAAGAATTAATTAGAATGATCAAAAGTCGGAATTTTAAAAACAAATACGTTATTGACACCATTTGCAGCAGGCACGGCTATACTCTTTTGCGATTACCCTCATACTATTGCATTTTTAATCCAATTGAAATGGTTTGGGGTACCGTAAAAAAACGATTGCGAAAATATAATCAGTCACCAACATTAAGCGCAATGGCCATTGAGAATATTCGAGAAATAATTAGTGGCATTAATAGCGATGTGTGGAAAAATTGCGAAGCTCATGTTGTAAAAATAGAAAACGAATATTCTGTTTTACCGGCAATAGCACCAATAGTTATCCAACCTGGGAATGATTCGACTTCAGAAGACTCTGACGATTCTTTTCAGTCCTTCTAATTAATTTCTTTACAGCTATCGCGATGCATCTTGAACACTAGTATTCATTATTATACAGTGTGTCGCATTTAAGATGAAGACACCTCTATATATCAGCTACTAAAATACATACAGATTTGACATTTTGCACAGTCATACATGTTGATAGTGCACATTTTTTTAAGATAGTCATCTGAAATTTAAATTTTAAACGCGGCTTACTGCGAATCCACAAACAGGGTAAATTTTCGATATTTTGCTTCGCGTTAGAGAAATCGGAAAAACTTATTTGGAAAAGTTGTTCCACTTATTGTAACCGCACATACCAAATTTCATGACAAAATTCGCAATTTTAGTTTTTCAGTATTATTTGTAATCTCGATCCTAAATCTACAATTGGCTGTCTAAAGATGCATCTCGGGACAGCCAACTGTCCGTTTTAGAATCCTGACTACAATTGAAGAGCTTATTTCCAAAGTGTCTTAAATCCATATAATGAAATCCATGAAATTACAGATTTTCATACAAATTTAACATACAAATTATACAATTTTACAATTTTCATATGCACTTTTAAATGGTAAATAAGAAGTTGTTTTGGTACATATAACTTTATTCTAGACTTGAAGAAATCTATAAAGTTTAAAAAAAGAAAATTAAAAAAATCGAAATTTTGGATTTAAGACACTTTGGAAATAAGCTCTTCAATTAATGAAAAAAGTAAAAGTGCGAATTTTGACATAAAACTTTGTTATGTGGGGTTATAATAATATTTGGAACATCTTTTCCAAAAAACTTTTTCAGATATCTCTAACTCGAAGCAAAATATTGAAGATTCACCCTGTTTGTGCATTAACAGTAGGCCGTGTTTAAAAATTAAATTTTAGTTGACTATCTTAATTGCTGGATAGACAATCTTTTAAAATTTTCTGACAGAATGAGCCATTATTTACAGATAATTGTAAAAAAAATATTATGGTTTATGTAAAAACTAAATAATAAGTCCAATATTCTTATAAATCACTAAAATTAACAAGCTTTAATTTGAAATAATTAATTTGTTATTTATACGATGTTGTGAGCCCGCTCCCATTTGAAAAAAAAACTGATTCTGTCCTTCCTCTGAAGAGTCCTATTCAAAAATGCCCCGTTTAAACAAATCGAAGGTTGAAGGGTGCCGGACATTTTTGCCGGAAACAATTCAAATTCAAAAGATCACCTTTTTCTGCTACGGAAAATATTGCTCCGATTTCTCACCAAAATCAATGTTGATACTTTAGTTTAGATACTCTTGAATCTCAAAAATACTCATTTACATATTTTTCAAGCCTCGAAAATGCATATTAGGTATCGTATTTTTCGGATTTTAAATCGCCTATATCTCCAAAACTATTAACTTTTGAGAAAAATTACATAGATCTTATTTAGAGTCACCCAAAAACCTAAAAAATATTTTTTGGAGCACAAAAGGTGATATTTTGAATTTGTTTAAAAAATTGTTTAAACAATTTCTGCCCAAAAATTGAGAAATTTTCCTGAATATAATTATGTAAAAATTAATAAAAATTATATGATTTTTCTTGAAATATGCGCTTGATAACTGATACCTTTCCACGCCAATGGTCGGCATTGGCATCAAAGAATCTCAAAAGCCGACGCTTGGCAAATTGACGATGGAAAAAGTATAAACGATGGGACTCCATAAGCACTTGTCTTTTGTCAATTGTACGATATCTGAAGCCCATTTTAGACACAATCCTCCAAAGACTAATGTGGCTACAGTTTATTTGTGTATCATCATTAGTAAGCCATTGTTTTAAAGCATCTAATGTAGGTATCCGTTGCTCTTCGTACATTGTGTAAATTTTTCGTCTTATTAAGTCATTATCACTTTCGTCAATACATTTGGTAGAACCGGCATCCTTACGCTTCCTTCTTGACTTAATGGGATTTGATGTAATTCTTTTTACTGTGGTTAGAGGTATTTTCGTTAAATCAGATATTTCACTGGCAGCAGTATAAGCAGTAAGTCCTCTTTTAAGTAAAGAACTATATATTGTTTTTACGATTTCTCTAGCGTCAGCAGATAAATGCTTTTTCTTTGCTGGAACACTGGAAGAAGCACCATCAATGTTTTTCCACGGACGCCACATAATGCTGTTTTATAGGTATAAATAGGTATAACACTGGTAACACTTCTAACACTTTCAACTAAATGAAACAAAATGTAGGTATATTTAAAAATTTCTCATCGGTTTTATATACTTTTACAAATTATACAGAATAGAGGAAACCTGTATAATTATTCCAGGAAATACTTAACGATCAACAAATTTATTGTGGTCATTAAAAGATCAACCATTGATAGTGAAACTCACTGTTAAAATGTTTACAACTTTATGAAATAAAATGTATTCTAATCGTTTTTATAATTTTATACGATTTTTTAATCGTTTTTATATTACCAGAAATTTATTATACAAACAAGATAACGACGCTCCACAGTAGCTTCAATTTTACCTGAATACTTACCTGCTCAACTAATGTTGACTAAGCTTTGGTATTTGCTGTCGGGTTTTATTGCAATCATTAAGCACTCAACCATTTTTCGTGAAATAAACTATACATATAATATGTATAGGTGCGACAGAGACGCACCATATAGTGCGGCGCGCCGCGGCACAGCTGCTGAAAAATCGAGTAGACGCGCATAATTAACAATTAGAAACTAACAGTCCAAATTACAATAAGCTTCGATTGCTCTTCAAAATCTTGAAAGTAAATGTGAAAACTTCACATCTAAATGTGTAAAATTTAGGCACTTGGCAACTTTAAAAATAATAAGTTTCATATTCATCATTCATATTTTACAGATTCAAAAATAAGTGTTTTCATATTTTTCAGATTCTTAATCTCGTATAACTCGAAAACTGCAAACTTAAGAAAAAAAAATGACAGGAGGCCTTTTTTGTTCAAAATAATACAATAAACCTAAAAAGTGATTTTTGGAATTTGTTAAAAAAAATTCTTTAAATAATTTCTGAGCAAAAATTTCGCCAGGCACCCTTCAGATTTGTCTAAAGGCGACATTTTTAAACAAGAATCTGCAAAGAAACCGAATCAGAATCATTTTTCCTATGAGAGAGGAAATATACCTTTAATTATATTGTTGTAGAGTTGGTTTTTTCTAATTGCTTTCATGAAATTAAATAAAATTTTAATGAGATCTGATTGCTTAAAACGCCAATAATTAATATATCTTCCTGACGAATCAGTTGTTTCGTCAACACACACATAGAAGTAAGTGTCACTAATATTAGTTTGTATAATTCGTAATATATACCTCGTTTTCGTTTTTTCGAACTTGACCGAAAAAACTTAGGAACCGAAGCTTAATATTTTTTTTTCCAGACTTAGTTTTGTCTTTTTCTGCTAAATGTGACGCAGTTCTCGCCTATGGTCTATTTTAAATTTCTTTTCGCTTTAAATTTGTAATAGATGTTTTAAATATAAATAACTAGAGTAAGCACTGATTTCTTTATAATCTTAAACTAAATGCATCAATAAAAGAAATTCCATAGTAAACCATTCCAAGTAACCGCACGGATTATTGCATGTCAGTCAATGATATTTTAGCAAGAGTTAAAATGTTTTTATAATAAAATATACATAAATAGAAATTAGTATTATATGCTAATATAATACTAATATATTAAGCTATATATAACTTATGCAATCGTTAAAATATTTTAAATAACATATCAAATAAGTATTAAATATTTAGTACTTACAATTTTGCCACAAACTGAACAATAAACTTTATCCATTCTCATATATAGACTCTTTGTAAGTCTTAATCAAAGTAGCGATACTAGTTATTTTCGGCATTTTAAAATTAAAATAGGTAACAAATTAAACAAGTTCGACTAACGATGCTTAAGTTTTTAGTTTCGAAATTATGTGTTCGTGTGTATCAAGGTATAAAAAATGCTTATTAAAAGCTTAAAACTTTAATTTTAAAGAAGATCTTTTCGGAATTGAATCATTCCATCATCAGTTTAATAAAAAGTTGTTAAAAAACATTGTTTGGCCACAGAAAAACACTGGAAGGACATCAGTAACAAAAACAAGACCTAAATAGTTAACCCCAGACTCCAGCACAGATCAGAGGTAATGTAAGTCGACAAAATCTCACCAGCTCCGGGGTGTCATGTTAAATGCCCCCATTTTTAGTTTTTATTAATAACCGAAGTTAACGTCTATTGCATTTACCTTTGTAAATTCAATGAGGATTGTTTTTGTTACTAATGTCTTTCCAGTGTTTTTCTTTTTCCAAACAATGTTTTTTAACAACTTTTTATTAAACTGATGATGGAATGATTCAATTCCGAAAAGATCTTCTTTAAAATAAAAGTTTTAAGCTTTTAATAAGCATTTTTTATACCTTGATACACACGAACACCACATGCTTTGTTTTTAGTTTCACTTTTGAGGACAAAATTATTTTCAAAAGGGCAATTATATTCATACCCAATATAAAATTTTGAAACACCCTTTTATTACGAGATTATAATGGATTATGTGCTACAATAATATTAAGAATATTAGGTAGTATCTATAAATACTACCTGAAATATTGAAATAAAATTAACATTGGATCCAGTTATTTAGTCATACCATTATCTACGGTTAGGTAAATATTATTTAAAATCCGCAATTCGAAATAAATTGATGTTTATGCATATTATGCAATTTTTTGTATAAATATGCAAAATCCCCAGATATTTGCATAAAATATGCAAAATATTCAATATATGCATTTTGCACATTTGCCTACTCTATTTGCAACTCTATGAGCAATTTCGAGATTTACAAATGAGACTTATAGACCTAAAGATGTTTATAATATTGTTAAGATTTATAAACCGGATTTAAAATCACTTATTAAAATGATTTAGATACTCATGCTCATTTTAGTGACTCAAAATTAAAAAATCGAATCAGACGATTATGCAAAAAAACTAGAAAAACTATTAGAACATTAAACATCTGAACCTGATTGTGACTCATGTTTCAATTAAATAATAAACCAAATAAACCATTTTCAATGGAACTTAAATGGGTATTATTCTCATTTAACCTTGCCTCGGCGTTTTGTCTCAGAATATGCACCAGATTTTATTTCTTTAGAAGAAACCCAATGTAAAAATAACTTAACGCACAACCTGACAGGTTACACTGAATTTTGCATCAACCGACCCACTCAGAACAATTTCTCTTAATGATCTTTTCGAACCACGTGACTAGAGAACTGTAGAATTGGCTGAAGACATGTTCTGGACAGCATTTTTTTATTGTCAAGTCGGTTAAGAATGGAAACATTTGTCCGATGAGCTATCCAAGGAATGGATTATTCTTCAATAACACATTTTTATTTTTAGTGTTCTTGTGCACGAAGAATCCAAGTTTCTGTCCCGTACAAAAATATTGACAATGAAAGTGCATTCACCAATTCCATCTCTATTTTATTAGAGATATATTTGTCTTTTCAAACTTTAGTTAGTAGACTCATCGCATTTTTTGCCATACCAATGTGTCTCCGGATGTACGTACTTATCGTGAAGCTAATATAGATTCAGACCACTTCCTAGTAGGCGCAAAAATAAGAGCAAGAACCTCAAATGCAAAAAAAGAAAAGGGCAAGAAAAGTACTCGCTACAATTTAAAACTCTTGAAAGAGCCCCGTGCACTAGAAAGGTATCAAAATTACCTTGAACATGAAAGCACAACAGATGAGAATTTAACAGCTAGCGAGCAATGGGATATATGTAGAAGAACAATTAAGGAAGCGGCAAACAACGTCCTAGGACCAGAAGAATCCACTCCACGCAACAGTTGGTTCGACGATGAATGTGAAGATATCACTAAAAGAAAAAAATATGCATATAAACTTATGCAACAAAGAAGAACACGGGATAAGGAGCAAATGTACAAAGATCTTAGGAAGGAGGAAAAACGCATACATCGAAGGAAAAAGCGGACCTTCGAAAACCAGATTATGCAGGAGCTTCAATCATTAAAGGGGCAAAATGAAACTAGAAAGTTCTATAATATCCTAAATAAGACAAGAAAAGAATTTAAACCACGGCTGACGATGTGTAGAGACAAAAATGGACATATAGTCAGTACCATTGACGCAGTACAAAGCAGATGGGTTGAGCACTTCAAAGAACTACTGGGTACCGAAGTGGAAAATGATGCGTCACCCCAAAAACCAAGAAATAACACTCACGTAGAACCTCCTTCAATATTTGAAGTGAAAGACGCAATCACACGACTCAAAAATAGCAAGTCCCCAGGAGTGGATTGTATCCCCGCAGAGCTCATCAAACATGGAGGTAACAGCATTATGCACCAAATTCAGAACATAATAGTCAAAGTCTGGGAAGAAGAACAAATGCCAGAGGAATGGTGCACTGGAATCATATATCCACTGCACAAAAAGGGAGATTTGTTGGAATGTAAAAATTATAGGGGTATAACTCTTCTGAATACAATGTACAAAATATTCTCCAACACCCTGTACAGCCGTTAAAGTACGTACGTGGAAGAAATCCTTGGTGAGTACCAAAGCGGTTTTAGGCCAGGTAGGTCAACAATTGACCAGATTTTTGTGCTACGTCAAATCTTAGAAAAAACCAATGAATTTAATATTGACACGTTCCATCTCTTTGTGGACTTTAAGTCAGCGTATGATAGCGTCCTAAGAGGTAAATTATACGAAGCCATGAATGAACTTAACATCCCCCATAAATTAATAAGGCTCGTAAAAACAACTATGAGTAAAGTGATCTGCAGAGTGCAAATACAAGGCGATATGTCACAAGCGTTTGAAACATATGCAGGGTTACGGCAGGGAGACGCGCTGGCGTGCCTTCTCTTTAATATAGCGTTAGAAAAGACTATAAGAGATGCCGAGTTACACAATAGGGGAGCAATCTTTAATAAATCAACGCAGATTATGGCTTACGCTGACGATCTGGATTTGATCGCACGTACTACACGAGGACTTAAAGAGATGACTTCCACCTTCTTGACAGCCGCACAAAATATGGGCCTTAAAATAAACGAGGAAAAAACCAAAATGTTAGCATCTATTCCAAATAACAGAGATAGAGCTAGAAACGCCGAAGAAAACTTCAGTATAGACCAATATAATTTTGAGGTAGTAAATAAGTTTACATATTTGGGTTCTCTCATAACAAACGATAATGACACATCTGAAGAAGTAAAACGGAGGGTACTGCTAGCAAACAAATGTTATTTTGGACTAAGCAAGCAGCTAAAAAACAGAAATTTAAGCCAGAAAACCAAACTAATAATATATAGAACACTCATCCTACCAGTGCTGACATATGGGTCAGAAACATGGACCATCTCCAAAACAGACGCAAATCTTCTGCTCGTCTTCGAAAGGAAGATACTAAGAAGAATAATGGGCGCATTCTGTGAGAATGGTATTTGGAGAAGGCGATATAATTTCGAATTATATCGAAGTATATTATATTACGAGAAGTATAAAAAAATAGTAAATGGTAGAGATGTAATATCTTTCATAAAAATAGGTAGGCTTAGATGGGCTGGACATGTGTCAAGAGCAAATGAAAATTACCCACCCAGACGAACTCTATTATCGGTCCCAGTGGGAAATAGGAGTAGAGGCAGACCACGACTGAGATGGAGGGACGGTGTGGACGAGGACGCAAGGAAAATCGGCGCGGCAAATTGGCAACGGTTGGCGATGAACAGAAACGACTGGCGAAATAGACTGGGCAAGGTCAAGGCTCAACTAGAGCTGTAGCACCACTGATGATGATGAATGTGTCTCCGAACTTTTATTTCGCAGTTCCCATCGTCAGTTAGACACCAACTAGATCTTAATTTTTTCGAATTTCAGACAGCGATACAGATATAATGGATGATATATATATACCTTTGTTACCTACTGACTTGATTTAATTTTAACTTCAATATACTTTAATATACTTCAAAGAGCAAGACAGTAGCTTCTCTAAGCTAATAGGAGGGCCATAGATTATCTGCTAAAGTCTCGTTATTTTTATATAAATCGCTACAATAGTTTCATCACGTTTCAAATATTTCTTCAGTATTGGTCTTTAGATTACCTTCCTTATCCATCATAGACAACGTTTGAGATTTAAACTCTCTGGTAAGGAGTTTGACCTTTTGAAATAAATCTCTCGGTTCATTGCGAAAACTATGTCCTTCTATTATGTTACATATTTAGGACTCCATGTCATTACTACGTTTATTTAGGACACCGTTTTACTAATAAAGAAAGAACCAAAAAAATTCATACTGAAGTTATAGGTGTTAAGTTGTTCTGGGCCCCATCATATATTAGAATATCAGGTAATCAAGCAGCAGTCAAAACTATCAAAGAAGCTATAAACGTTAACAGTGTTACCAGTCACCCTAATCTGTAAGTATGGATCTAAAAAGCTATTTCATAAAGCACCTGTTCGAGAACTGGAACAATAAATGGAAACCACACTATCAAAGCTTCAGTGGTATCTAGACGAAAGTATCCAGACGAAAGCAAAATCATTATTTCCCGTTTATGAGTTGGACATATTTAGTTTTCTTATTAACTATTATTAACTATTTATTTAAAAAAGAATATCGCCTCATTTGTGATAAGTGTGATTCACACTTATAGTAAAACAAGTGCTAGTAGAAAAGTGCAAAAAGTTCAAGAATTAAATACCATTTACCCAACACTCTTCAAGACACTTTAAATTCAAATAACACCAATTATAACTAACTTTGGTTTTTAAAAGATTTTTTCTACTCCCTTACTAGTAAATTGTATATTACCTACTATTTGGATGCTAATTAAATACATCAAAACAGATACTGACACGTAATCAACAGCACGTAATAAAAAAAATTTCGCTTCAGTTCTATAAAAATGTATAATATCATATAAGGCTTGTAAGTCAGTTGGTAGAGTTATCATGGAAACGAATTAACAGACGTTATTTTGACAGATTAAAAATTATTAATCTGTCAGTGTAAATATAATGGTAATTTAAATACAGATAAATAAAATGAGTTCATCGAATAGTGAAGATGAATTTAATAGCACACCACTTAATATTATGCAGTTAGCTGCGAATACTACCGAGAACCTATTACCAGAAAAATCTAGAGGAAGATATAAAAAGGTATATTCTCAATTTATGGATCGACGTACAACAAATAATGTAAATTCAATCTCTGAAAACGTACTCTTGGCTTATTTTGGAGAAATCGCTAAGAAATTTAAACCATCCCCATTATGGGCAATATAATCTATGCTAAGAAGTATTATAACTTTGAAAAATAATGTTAATATTGAAAATTACCCGAAATTGCGAGCTTATCTAAAAGGCAATTAGAAGGTTTTAAAAACAAAAAATCTAAAATTTTACATCCTGATGAAATAAAACTTTTTTTTAAATAGAGCTTCTGATGTACAGTTCTTGTTAATAAAGGTATGTTATTTAAAAGTATAACATAAATGTGCCTACTTTTAATACTTTTATTTTAAGGTTATTGCAATTATTGGAATATGTGGAGCTTGTAGGAAACAAGAGTTAAAAAAACGGGTGTGGCAGTCCAGTGGGACTGCCGGTAGAAGTTATACTTCTATACACGCGTTCGTCGTTACAAATTTATATGGGAGTCAATCTGCACAATCATTACATATGTAATGCTATAGGTAAGAGAGAAAAGAAAGAGAAAAAGAATTAGGTATAAAGGTATATGGTGCATCGTTTGCTGTATATAAACATTTGACCTGTAATATGAGTATAGTAAGTAAATGAAAGATTGAATCAATATTTTATTGCAAATATATATTTTTATTTTCATATATGTATAAAAGGAGTTAAATGCACAAACAATTTTTACACATACTTTGCAGCAAAATTCATTGTTAATTTTGTATATATATATATATATATATATATATATATATATATATATATATATACATATATATATATATATATATATATATATATATATATATATATATATATATATATATATATATATAGAAATGTTTCTTCAACGTCGATATTCCCAAAAAAAAAAAATCTTTATTTCGAAAATAAGTTACAATTTTTGAGAAATTCTACAAACTACTACATTTAATGATTTAAACTTGACTATTGAAACATAATAATTACAATAATATTAATAATATTGATTTCTTCCTATTTATAACGTCGGATATCGGAATCTGCTGATTCTTAATAGTAAGGGAGCTTATGGCTACATTTCTCCTCCCTCCATTGGTTGGGACTTCGTCCTCGAAGTTTTGGTTACTTCGGCTATCAGCTCGTCTAGTATCTGGATCTGGGCAGGATGCAATTTTTCTCCAAATAGGATTTTGGAAATTCGTTTTCTTTTCCTAATTAGGAAGATTATTAGGAAAGCTAAAATAGTTAAAAATATTATAACAGAAGTGGTGCTCAGTCCTATGGATAATCGGGGTAGTACTTCTATGGTATCTATTGGTTGAATTTGGCCATGTGTCTCTGGGATTGTTAATTTTTCAATTTTCATCTCATGGTTTGGTATTAATTTTATTGGAACAATTTTTGGAATGGAAATATCTTGAGACGTCTTTTTATTAAATTGGATACCTTCAATCATTATTGGTACTTCTGTCGTCAAGAGGCTGGTTGAATTAATTTCTATCTGCTGGATTCTCATTGGGTGAACTATTCCTAGCAATATGACTTTGCTGGTTTCTTGGAAAAAGTTCTCTGTGATTAATGTTTTTGTGCAATTATCTACATTGGGTATGTTACATTTGGATTGTACATAGTTGGAACAAACTATGTTATCGCCTTGTCCTATACAAGTGTTGAACCATTTATTATTTGTATAGTAGCTTGCAGGTGGCAGAATCATAACATGATCTTTGTTTGGAATGGGATAGATTTTATAGGTAGTATAAGGAATTTCATGGAGTATAGGGATTTTAATTATTATGAGCATTGTATTTGAAGTTACACAAACTAACGTTTTTGTTGATTCTATAAGTTCGTAAGGGTGTTCATTACTATTGGGAATTGAATTTCTGGGATAAATTTTGAGAAGGTTCTCTTTAAGGTCTATTATTTCCTTTAAAGTGAATAATTCTATATTAGAGATATTAAGTTCAGATAAAGTAATGGTTCTTATAAGTTTCATTAGAAATTCGTTTATATTTTGGAGATTTATTATCTCGTTGTGTAGAATGATATAGCTGTCAAAATCAGCTGATAATTTGTTGAGTGCAGATATGAGAATTGAATTATCAGAATTTAGTTTTTCTAAAAGTTTATCGAATCTCGTGTTAAAAGAGTTTCCATAAGATATTTGGTTATTAAATTTTTTTATGATTTCGTTTTGTTTATTTTCTAAAGAGATTATGTGTGATTTTAACAAGTCTAAGTCAGAGTCGTCTGGATTTCCAGTCACGTATTTGATGGCTGTACCTAGAAAATTAAAAAGTCCGCGTTTCTGTTTTCGCGTAATCTTGTGTAGATCGTCTTTTGTTTGTTCTTGTATGTGGGTGTATTGGGAGTACAGTAGCGAGAGAGGTGCATTTTTGAAGTGATCTTTGAAATAGCTTGTCGGACTAGCGTCAATACTGTCGGATAATTTGTCTAGTGGAATGTGAAGAAAATGTCTGTGATAGTGGGAGATTTCTCTTGATTTGCCTATCTCTTCAGCATAGTAACCATTATTCGGAATCTCCTGAATATTGAGTGGATGGACCAGGGCGAGGATTGTCCTGTGAAAAATTTGGGTCTTGAGTAGGTTTATCTACATGTTTTCGTATTCGTTTTACGTATTTAAGGTGAGTGCTTGTTAAATTTTGTTTATCTGTTTTACCTATTATTTTTGTTTTGTCTTGCGTTTCTGGATGAATAGTGGAGAAAGGGGCTTGTAATTTGGACTTATGTTTTTTCTTAGAAACATATAGGGATTTTGTAAGGTCTATTTCCGGAATATCTTCGGCATTTTCGTTTTGTCTATCTAAGAGTTGTTGTCTTTTTTGTTTTTGTTTATTATATAGTTCTGCAATAAAGGGTTGGAGTTCTTCTTTATGTCTTTGATTATATGTTTCGTATATCGGAAGATCAAAGTCGAAATGTATTTCTTCTGCATAGGGTCCGTACAGAATTGAGAACGGGGAATAATCTGTGGAACTGTGGATTGATTGGTTGTAAATAAGAATGGCGTGTGTTAGAATGTCATCTAACGAATCATTTGGATTTTGGGCTTGTAAGGTCCTAAGTTTTTCAATAAGAGTTGAATGAAAGCGCTCTACAGGAGAGTTTGAGGAAGAATTGTTTACTGTTGTAAAATGTATTTCGATTTTGTGGATATTTAGGAATTCTTTAATGACTGCAGAATTAAATTCGGTGCCGCTGTCGCATACAATCTTTTTTGGGTAGTTGTGGTGCGAAAAGTAGTGTCTTAATTTATTTAGTATGGAAATGGAAGTTTTGTCGGTGAGCTTATAGCATTGACCGTATTTGGAAAAAGAATCTATTATTGTGAGATACAGGTTTTTATTGCAGTGGAATAGATCGATATGTAATATATCAAAAGGTTTTTGACCTAACAACGGTCCTAATTGGGGAAGTTTATAAGGACGTCGCTCGTATTTATTTTTTAGGCAAATTTCGCATTTATTGATAAAATTAGAAATAGTTGTCTGCATTGAGGGCCAATAAAATTTTTGTTTTAAATGTTTGTAGGTTTCAATTATTCCGTTGTGATTTTCTACGTGATATTTCTTTATGCATTCTATTTGTTGGTTTTCTTCTTCTATGTCCTGAAGTAGTATATTGCAAAATATTGCTTTGACTGTGGAATTTATTTTTTCTTTAAAATAGTTACAGATAAAAGGTCTAAATTCGTGAGGGATTGTTATTGCAAATTTTTGATTTGGTCTAAGGATATTTTGGAAGGTATTTGCTATTTCTGTTTTCCAATTATTTGTCAAAGTGACAGTGTAACGGTGTTTGTTAAAAATTCTTTTGTATTTAATTTCAAAATTATTTGACTCTGGTTTAAAAATAATTTGGTTTGAGGATAAATTAATTGGTTCAGGTGAAATCTCTATTCCAGTGATAGGGTTCTCAACTGATGTATGTTGTGTGTTAGTACTGTTTTGTAAGTTGTCAAAATCGGCAAGGAAATCGTCTATGTCGAAATTGTCGGGTGGTTCAGCACATTCTGAATTCGGGGGTTCAGCACATTCTGAACTCGAGCTTAGGGCATTTATTTGGACTCGGCTAAGAGCATCAGCAACTTGATTCTCTTTGCCTTTTTTATATTTAACTTCAAAATCATATTCTTCTAGTTTAAGTCTCCATCGGGCTAATCTAGAAGTGGGGTCTTTAATTTTGTAGATCCATACGAGAGGATTGTGATCTGTTTCTACAGTGAATTTTTGGTTGTATAAATACATACGGAAGTGTTTACAAGAATCTAGTATGGCTAAAAGTTCTTTTTCAATAGTGGAGTAGTTTCGTTCTGCGGAATTTAGAGTTCGAGAATAGTAGGCAATAGGGTGATTATTTTGAGATAATACTGATCCTATAGCTATATTAGAGGCGTCTGTAGTCAGTACAAAAGGCTTTTCGAAGTCTGGATATTGTAAGACTGGAGAATTAGTTAACAATTGTTTGCATTTTGCAAAACATTCTAAATAATTTGGATTTGTGGGGTCGATAGTTGCTCCTTTTCGAGTACATCTCGAAAATGGGGACGTTATTTTTGCAAAGTTGGGTATGAATCTTCGGTAGTAACCGATTAAACCAAGAAATGATTTAATTTCTTTTACTGTTTTTGGTAGAGGATATTTTTGTATAGCTTCGATTTTTGCTGGGTTAGGTTTGATTCCTTCGGTTGTCACTACGTGACCTAAGAAAGAAACTTCTTTCGTGAGAAACTCAGATTTGTCTAACTGAATTTTTAAATTATTTTTTCTGAAAGTGTCAAAAATAGTCGCAATATGAACTAAGTGTTCTTGCAGTGACTTGGAAAAAATAATGACATCGTCCATGTAGACGAAGCAAAACTTATGAATAAAGGGCCTAAGAATATTGTCCATTAACCTTTCGAATGTTGCTGGGCTATTCTTTAAACCAAAGGGCATACGTAAAAATTCAAAGTGACCATGCGGAACTGAAAAGGCTGTTTTCCGAATAGAATCCGGATGAACTTCAATCTGATGGTAACCTTGAGCTAAATCTAATGTTGTGAAATAACTGGCTTTTCCTAAGTTATCCAGTATCTCGTCTATCTGAGGAAGTGGGTAGCGATCACTTTCAGTATGATCATTAAGCTTCCTGTAATCAATTACTAATCTAAATTTTTTCTGACCTGAGGCATCAGCTTTTTTTGGTACTATCCAAACTGGAGCTGAGTACGGTGAAATTGACGGTCGAATTATCTTATTATCTAATAAATTATTTATTTGTTTTTTTATTTCTTCCTGCATTGCTTTGGGATGCCGAAATCCCTTTACATAAATTGGATTTTCATCCTTAGTTTTAATTTCGTGTCTAACAGCTGACGTGAAAGTTAAATTTTTATTTTCGTCGTAGAATACGTCTTTAAATTTTTTGCAAAGACTTATAATTTTATATTTTTCTTCGTTATTTAAGTGCGAAGTACGGATTTTGTTTTCATTAAAATGCGTCGTTGGAATTTTTGCTATATTATAATTACAAAAGTTCTCAACTTCAATTCTCTTATTAAATTTCATAGGCATAGGTAAGTCGAAAGTGTCTAGAAAGCCGTTTTTTGCAACGTGAATAGAATGGGGAATTTTGATACCTTGAAAGTGTGTTTCGCGCAATAAAACTTCGCCATTATGAACGCTTACTGGAATTTTTTGGTATAATGTTTCAAATGGAATGCTAACGTGAGGATTCTCAAAGGTTAAAGTATGAGTTGCGTAGCTAATTGTGGCGTGGAATCTTTTCAGATCGTAAGTTCCAAGGAGGATATCAAAGAATTGACTAAAGTCGGCAATTTTTACGTCGAATGTTTGTGGAATTCCATATTCTAGGAATAGTGGCGTCTTAATATTTAAGTCGTGCTTGGAAGTAATTTTCATTGACGTTAGCGAAAAAGGTTTTCGATAAATATGATTTTTATCAAATAGTTTGAGAGCTCGCGGATTTAAAATTGAATGGAAACCGCCGGTATCGATTAAAACGCGTAGATGTGTTTTGGGTGTAACGAAACAGGGTAACCCAGGGGAACTTTCGATATTATATAGGTTTATACAGGGGGTGGATGATCGTTTAACGGGATGGCTTGAAAATCCTGATGATTTTCATCATGCAAATCGGGCTCTTGTTCGGATTCGTAATTTTCGAAATCATTTTCGAAATATTGGGTATCATTTGAATCTATGTGAAAATTGTGGCTTCTATTAGTTGTAATTGTCATGGGCTGATGGTTTCTGGTTGTGGTAGTTTGAACACCGCTCATTGGAGTAGCAAAATTTGGTTGGGGTCGAGGAGCTTTATATTTATTTAATCTTTGTTGGTTGTTTTTCGGAACATTGTTCCGTTGGAAGGATTGATTTTGTTCGTGAGAACTGAAATTTTGTCTCTGAGGGAAATTATAGTTCTGTTGTGGAGTGAAGTTAAAATTGGGCTCTGTGTTGTGAGTTGAAGGTCTCACATAATTTGAATGCGTGGGTTGGAAGTTTGAGTATGTGGGTTGAAAGTTTGTGGATCTTTGATTATTCGAAGATTGATAGGGTTTATTTTTGAGTGGGGCCTTTTTGTTTTGTTGGCTCTTAAGGAAGTTCATGTATTGTTGTTGATTTTTGTGGTTATCGTAGGCAATACACTTTTGAAGGGCTTCTTCTAGGGAATTTAATTCAAAATGCGATAAGTATTCGCAATAAGGCTCGTTGATTCCGGTACAGAAAGTTTTGAGGGCAATGTTTTTGAAGTATGGAGTTTTAAAAGTGACTGTCGCGGGATTATCGTTTAAAGTGATGTGTTTGAGTAAATCGTTCAGATTTGTAGTTATTCTCTGATGATAATTGTCGTAGGATTCACTATGTTTTTGGACGGTAGTGGATAGTTGTGTTACTAATATGTCTTCGGAACGTCTGTCTCCGTATTTAGTTAATAACGCTGGACGAATTTCTGTCCAATTGGTTTTATTAGAATAGTTTAAGAAATTTCTAGGTTCTCCTTTAATTCGAGATACGATATGGAAATTTAAGATAAATTCTTGGGACGGATTTAAATCTTGGGTGCCTAAGAAAACTATTAAATTATCTACTGCTTTGATAAAGGTGGAGAGGTTGTCTCCAGAAGAGAATTCGGGCAGAGTTGAGCAAAGGCTAGCAATATCGCTATTGGTCATCGGCATTTTGGAACGGAATTTAGATGCAGGCTTAGATTTAGAGGTTTGTAGATTTCTTTTTATTTTTAAATTTAAATTGTCGAATAGTAAACTTAAATTTTCGATACTATTTTGGGAAATATCATTCAATGTACTCATAAAATATATGCAAAAATATAAATGCAAATATATATAAAAATTCGTTGAAGTAAAATGTTATAAATAATATAAATTCAATAAACAATAAATAATAAATTCAATGTAAATGTTTAAGAATTCAATTAAAATAATAAATGCTCATAAACAATGGTAAAGAAAGGAAAAACTTACGCAAGGATGATCGTGTTTGATTTCCAATACATTTTTCTCTTTTACCAGGTTCTTCAGGATTTCATTAAACTAATGTAGACCAGGAAACGACTATGTTTCTGTATGAAATATCCTGTGGTTCGCAGCGCCAGAAATCTTTCTTCAACGTCGATATTCCCAAAAAAAAAAATCTTTATTTCGAAAATAAGTTACAATTTTTGAGAAATTCTACAAACTACTACATTTAATGATTTAAACTTGACTATTGAAACATAATAATTACAATAATAATAATAATATTGATTTCTTCCTATTTATAACGTCGGATATCGGAATCTGCTGATTCTTAATAGTAAGGGAGCTTATGGCTACATTTCTATATATATATATATATATATATATATATATATATATATATATATATATATATATATATATATATATATATATATATATATATATATATATATATATATATATATATATATATATATATATATATATATATATATATATATATATTATAATTAGGGATTCTACAGTATTCACTGCCTTCCCTCGCTCAACCGTTTCCATCTGTCTCTGTTGTTCCATTCTCCATCGTTTAGGCCTCTCTTACTCATGGCGTCGTCTACTTCGTTCCTCCAGGATTTTCGGGGTCGTCCTCTTTTCCTCCTTTCTATGGGGCTTCATTCGGTTATTCTCTTTATCCATCTGCTGTCGCTAGTTCTTCTTACATGTCCACTTTAGTCTTTTTTGTTCTATATATGTTAGTATGTCTAGTATGTTAGTATGTGTTTCTATTGATGTATATATATAACGAGTTTATTACAGCTGCCGCCGTTTCTCGCAACCTAGCTTCCAACGCTTGCGATCGTTCCAGTCATCTACTTGTAGACCCCTGTCTTCCATTGCACCTTTTACTTCTTGTCTCCACGATCTTCTTGGTCTTCCCTTTTTCCTGCGGTTGGTGGGGATCCACTGTAACATTCTCTTTGGCCATCGTTGATCATTAATCCTTTCTTCATGGCCATACCATTTCAGCCTTTTGCATTCTATAGTTTCCAGGACGTCAATATCTATGCCCATACGCTCTCTGATTTCAGTATTCCTTACTCTATCTCTTCTAGTGAGTTGGCAACATCTTCTCCAATAATTCATTTCCATTGCTTTTATTTTGGATGTTTTTTTTCCATTTCTATTGATGTTCTTTGCTTTATTTCGTCATTACTTCTCCTATCCATTCTTGTTACACTGCATCATCTACACAGGCATTCCATTTCTGTTGCTACTATCTTATTGCTGTTTGTCTTGTTTATGATCCAATTTTCAGCCCCGTATGTCATAATACTTCGCGCTAATGTTTTATAAATCTGTGTTTTTGTCTTCATATTTAGGTGTCTATCCCACCATACTGAGTTAAGTTGTCGGATTGCTGTTCTTGTTTTAATTTTGTTATTAATATAAAAATACAATACAATACACTGCAACATAATTCAATATAATATTAAAATACAAATTAAAATGTAATATTCATAAGTATTTAAAAATGATAATATTCGTAACTTACTTAGGCATATGATAATTTACCATGATAACAATATTAATAAAAAAAATATTGTTTGGTGATACAACTGTCAATTTATCTGTCATTGACAAATACAATATTTAATTGTTGTTTGTTGTGTATATAAGTACACATTTGAACTGTCTTGAGATATTTACAAGTTTTAATTTCTAATTTAACATGCCTAATGAGGCTTGTTACTCCAGTGCAAATTTCCAATACACTCCCGTGCAAATTTCCAAAGTCGAACGCGCGTATAGAAATATAACTTCAAAAACCAACAACTCGGATTATGTTGTAAATTTTCATTTTATTTTAAAAATTTGTATTTTTGCGTATATTACAAATTTATATTTAATAAAATTAACTTTGGTTTTTTAACTATTTCAAAAATAAAAAAGGAAATTCATATTGGGATTCGAACTCACATACACCAGCGTATGAACCAAACACGTAAAATATTTGCCAATTAGACATGACACAAACGTATTTCAAAATTGACAGTTCTCGGTCATACAGTGATTTATTGAGATTATTATTTTGAAATACAAAAGGCTAAAATAATTATAAACATTTAATAAATAATACAAAACACATCACATAAATAATAATATTAATAAATATTATATTATATTATATATATATATATATATATATATATATATATATATATATATATATATATATATATATATATATATATATACATATATAAAATATATAGGTATACAAAAGGAACATTTTTATTCTCCAGAGAGGAAGAGAGAGAAAATATATCTTCTGTCTCTCTCTTACTCATTATCTTACATATGTAATGATTTCACCGATTCACTCCCATAAAAATTTCCAACGTGGAGCACGTGTATAGAAGTATAACTTCAAAAATCTTAAAATTTGTGACATTGATTATTTAAGTACCATGTTATTGGTTAAAATTCCTGATACGAAAACCAAAATATGTAGATCTTTCGTTATTTCCGGAAATTTCTATAAAATCTTCAAGCAATATATAGAAATTCGACTACAGATTAGCGACCGCAAATAAATCAATTTTTTCTTAATTATCAAAGATGTAAATGTACGAAACAGGTGGTAGGATTAAACAAAATAGGCGGTGTTCCTAAATAAATAGCCGAATATTTAAAGTTACCAGATCCTAAAATGTACACAGGTCACTGTTTAAAACGAACGTCTGCCACTATTTTGGTAGATGCCGGTGGTGATTTAATGGCTCTTAAACGACATGGCGGATGGAAATCTTCAACAACGGCCGAAGGATATGTCGATGAGTCAATAAATAATAAGACGTCAACAGCCAATAGAATTATAAATTCAATTAAAAGTAATTTACAGATCTTTACATACACTGAATACCAATGTTATGGATAAGGGTATAGTTATAAATAATTGCCAAAATTTTACAATTAATTATTATAAATAAATGTTTAATTTAAATTGTTCACGAATTTTGTTAAATAGGTAAATAAAAGTTACTTGTTATACTTTTTATTTTTATAAATGAAAATAATCGAAGAAAACATATAGTACACAACTTGAGTTGTAAGCTTATTCCATGCTTGTAAAATTACTGCGCTCGCCGCTACCCGGCTCGCGCGCAACTTTTTTGCTCGCATGTAATAAGCTTCTTACAACTCTCGTTATGTAATATACTATTAATTTACTAAAATTTACTAAATAACGTGTAATTAGCTGTTACAAGACCGCTAATAACTATGAGTAATGCTTTGATAAGTAATCCTGTAATAGTATTAATCTTAGCTTTAGATTTAATTGTACTAACCTTGGAAACCTTTTGGAACATTATATATATATGACATTGAAGTATTTGAAATATTGAATGTCAAGATTAAGACAATCTAATCTTGACATTCAATATTTCAAATACTTCAATGTCAGTTTTTATTTGCGAAATCTTTTAATTTCTGTGAGTGTTTTAAAAGTATTTGTACGCCATTTTTTGTAATGTTCAAATTGTTTTAGTTTACTCCTGAGGAAGCTATTAAATAAATAGCGAAATATTGAGTATCTTAGAAAAAAGAAAGATTTTCATTTTGACACAGACCACTTTACCCGATAATTCGAACGTATTTATACATATATATTGTTATGATTCTAAAATAGATCAAGAATAAAATAAATTTTTGTATGTAAAATTTCATGAGATCATAAATATTCAAGACCCTATATAGGTTAAGAATTTATAAATATATTGATTTATAAGTATTTTCGAAGAACACTGGACTTCAATAGTGAATAGTTTCTAAGAACAATTTGTATAGGTAAAACATTTCGAAAGAATGGATGTATATGATTGGCTAGGAAGAACGAGGGTAGGAGAATGGGACAGTCGGTTTGAAAATTGAACCAGGAGATGTCAATGATTATGTTTTTACCATCCAGAACGAGAACTCCAGTTTTAGAACAGTATGGGAAAAACAAATATAAGTTGTTGTTTGTGAAACAGTGTGATTTTTATGAGACACACAGATACGAAGCAACTAGCTCCAGTAAAGAATAAAAAACGAAAAAAATCAGTTCGAGGGAATGGTACAGGTTTGTTCTTCAGCTTTTCTTACAATTTTGGGCATTTCTAAATACCGCGTTCAAAACACTGGCAAGAAATCTTTTTTAGAATGTCAGTCTTCAAGGGAATAAAGAGAAGGTGACAAAAAAACTGAAAAATTAAAGGTAAAAAAGATGCCTTTAAAATTTCTTAAAAACACTACAGTTTCTGATACCATTATACAAGAGAGAAAAGTACTAGACACTATATGCCAAGTGATTGCACAGCAAAAACTCTGGAAGCAGTACAACCCATCAGATAATAAATCAGTGATTGACAACCTACAGGTGAAGTATTCTTACTTTCTGTTTATTTTCAACTATTATTTTAATATTGTTCCAAAACTGTTCCACAGATGCTTTTCGCAATGCATTTGTCTGAAATGCTAAATTAAAATGATGCCGGCAGAACTCAGGAAGGTTGAAGTTATGTCTGAACATGCAGTTTGTACAATGAAGGCTTTTTATTCTATGCTAAAAAAAGACGGCACACCTTCTATACTTCAACTTTCTTTTGACTGTTAAAAAAACCTTGAGTTGCCACATGTTCAAGACCAGGCTGTCTATTATAGCGCTATTGTACCTCTACAATTCTACCACCTGTGAAGTATATTCTACTAGTGCTTAAAATCCTGGTTCGGTATATGCTTATACATGGTGTGAACACCAAAGATATAAAGGATCTAATGAAATCGCTTCGATTTTATACTAGAATCTTAGAAATAAGGACCTTTCAGAAATTAACAAAAAAATGCTTTTCTGCGATGGCTACCCAGTCAAAATAAAAACATTACTGTGACTGGCATGTTGTGCAAATTTTTATGTAAAACATTAATTTCCAAAGAAATTGCTTTTACTTACCCCGTGGTTGGACATTGCCTTATTCCTCCCCATACTGTATTCAGGAGGATTGAATAAAAATTTTTAAAAAGGACACAGTAATAAAGTACCCAAATCCCAATAGTAAATATTGGGATTTGTTTTTCCAATTTAGCACAATTAGAAAAATTGGGACCCAGATAGCAATTCAAGACTGGAAAAGTGCAGTTGCTATAGTTGTAAAACCTCCAGGACAACTTCACTTCAAATTTGCTGCTTTGCCAATCTTAAAAAAGGGAAATAAAATGAATTAGATTATTCGAGCTGTATTTTCAAACAACGTCATGGTTGCAAAAGAAAAAATTCAAGATGTAGAAAAACGTCTTAACATTCATTTTGGTGGGAAGTGAAGAGCCTATGACAATTTGCAGTTCTATGTCCCAATTGTGGATAATAATGTTGAAGAAGGCGTAGAAGAAAACAATAAGGAAGAGCACATTCAAATAATAAAGGAAGCTTATGGGCTCCCTATATAACATTTTTTGGCCTTAATAATAATTAGCATTACGTTTTTTTAATAAAGAAAATTTTGTTGTAAAAATTTTATAATTAAAAAATATTTCAAAAATTTTATATATCAGTGATCTACACATTTTGCACTTCACATTTTGAGCAAAATGAGTTTTGTGTACATATTTGGTTTTTGTGATATATTACTGTATTAATTAAATTACCAATATATTTGAGAAATCTGAAACAGGCCATTATCATGCGATTGGGTGTTTATAGCAGCAGTATTAAAATGTGATTCATGTTGAACAATACAAATCCAAGTTGGAATTTCTTTACGAGGGAATTTGTAAACGTTAAGTAATTCTTTCGCCAAAGTACATTTATCGTAGATTCTGCAAAGTGCTAAAGGAAGCACTAATAATATAAAAGCTGCTTTGTAGACCATTTTGTAGTACCTGAAAAATAAATATCGGATTACCTAAATGGTAGAAGATTCTTCACAAAATATTTGCAAATAATAATAACACTGATAAAATACTGATATTGTTAAATATTTTATATTCTTATCTATGCTCTGAAACTATTTCATTTTGGAATTTTACCTTTTAAAATATCTTTCTGGTAATCAACTATACTGTAGAAAATTAACGTTTTATTAACATTTGCGTGTAAAAATTAAATTGTACACGTAAAGGATTTGGTTACTCCAAATATGTGTTCTAAGAGAATATCAATTTTGATAGAATTTACTTTTGATGTCATAGTTAATTACATGGACATATCACGGATGCATTATTTATATATTAAAATTTTTCTATAATTATATAAAAATTTATGTTAATATTGAGGAATATATAGACCAAATTTTTCATGTCGATATAGCATTATAAGTTATTGTCTTGTTATGATTTATAACGTAATTACTAACCTAACAAGATCATTATAATATCATATACAGCCGATATCAAGTCCGAATAAAATGTGGAGAGTGCTTGGAAAGGTTAGTAACCTCCGAATCGTAAAAACCAATATTGCTTACAGAAACAATGTTTAGCCTCGAAATAGGATTGAATCCAAAACCCTGATGAAAATCACTACATGGAATATCGGGTCGCTTAATTTAAGGGACCAATAAATTACCCAAGTTTTGAAAGAGAAACAAATAAACATTTGCGCTCTACAGGAAACAAAACAAGAAAGGAAAAGGACAATCAAAGTTAGATGAATACGTGCTAATCTACAGTGAAGTAGCAAAAGAAAACCCTGTGAAGGCAAAGATAAGAGTAAAGAAGGAAGACCTAAACACCATCGGAGTATACGGCCCAGAAAATACCAAGCCTTAAACAAGGGAAACGTTTTATGACGAAATACAAAAAGTAGCAAATCAAGTTAGAGGAAGATGATAATATTGGGAGATTTTAACGCTCGAATAGGCATTCAAGTAATACCCGGAATTAAGCAAAAACATAACGAGAATTTAACGAAAATGGAGAACTGATAAAAAACTTCTGTACGAATAACGAACTTAGAATAAACAACACATTTTTTATCACAAAGACCAACACAAATGTACATTTAATGACACCCGTGGATAAGCATCTATGATAGATTACGTTATAACTAACAGATATATATATATATATATATATATATATATATATATATATATATATATATATATATATCCATCAAAACTAATCGACGTAAGATGTGTCAACTCAGCAGATGTAGATAGCGACCATAGCCTAGTATTATGTAACATAAGAATCATCCTGAAATAGTTTACACCTAGAAGAGCGACGAAAATACAAACAAAAACCAGAGTCGAAGAACTAAATACAGAATCCACGGAATACTTATACAGAAAAAAATATCAGAGAAGATTGCTGGAAATGAAATATTAGAAAACTATAATATCAAAGAAAGCCGGAAAAATCTCAAAAATAACATAAGGCAGCAACATAATAACTTAAAGAAAGGAAAGTAACAAACACTAAAATAAGAAAGCTTTTTTACAATACAGAACATAACAAACACAACAGGCATACAACCTCTATAAACGAATTTGAAATGAAACGAATGCTTTAGTTAGACAAATAAAAGTGGACCACTGGGAGAGATTCTTTAAAGAGATGAAACACGACTTCTATAGAACACAGAAAGAAATATGGAGAAAAATTAGAGGACAAAGAAAAGAGTTGAACGAAATAATAAAAATAAAACTCATTCAGAAGAACACAGATGGGTAGACTACTTTCGATTCCTATTTGCTAAAGGGACGATAATGAACCACCAACAACTGAGGTGACTGCAAACGAAGAAATAAATATTGAGGAGGAAGAGGTAAACAAAGCATTAAGAAAATTAAAAAACAGAAAATCACTAGGAGAGGAAAGAATACCGAACAAACTCCTAAAGTACGAAGGACCAGATCTGACCAAACAACTACTAAAAGTAATCACAAAAATAATGGAACAAAACAGAATTTCTCAAAAATAGAGATCAAGCATCCTTATACCTATCTTGAAAAGGTAGACAAATCGAACACGGAGAACTACAAAGAAATTAATTTATCTGTATCTGTATCTGTAGAGTAGGGAGGGCGAGTTAAGTTTCACAGCACTAAGGCCACAATCGACCCATTTTGCATCCTCCCAGGGAGCTGTCACCCTTAGCTCATTGCCCATCCTGCCATTTCTAGGAAGGTGGACAAGTCACCAGGAGACATCTCTCTTATGTGGGCAGGTGTGGGCCAGGACTCGCCGAACGCGTACTCTCGTATTAACGATAACTCTGGGCATTCACATAGGACATGCTCTACAGTTTCGTCTTCTCGTTCACACTTCCTACATAGAGGTGTGTCTGCTAGCCCCAGTGTGTGGAGGTGTTTGCTTAGTTGACAATGACCAGTTAAAAAACCAACTGCCAAACGTAGATTTTTCCTGGTCATTCCCAAGTACTTCTTTGATGCTGACTCTTCAAGGTTACTCAGTGTTACCCTGGCAAGTTTACATCCTTTCCCTTCTTCCCATCTTTTTACGGTTTGCGTATGGGAGTGACATTTGACAATTTCCGTGATTGTTGTAGTTGACCAACCAAAAAGATCCCCAGGTCCTATGAGTCATAGGCCTGCCGTCTTCCTAAATAATTGGTCAGCAATGCGGTTGCCTTTATTCCTATTGTGTTCTTTAACCCACCTCAGGATGATGGTATTACCTTCCGAAGCTTGAGTTAGTGACTAGTGACACTCCATTACTAAACCTGATGTGACACGTGATCTATTCAAGGTTAGTGGCGCTTGTCTGCTATCTGTGCAGATCATTATAGTTTTCCCTGCTATACCTTTTTGGGTTATCTCTTTTGCGGCTATGAAGTTCTGTTCTGTTTGAACTACGCTGGCATTTTTGGCCATACCCCACTTTATTCTTAGGTTCAGTGATCTGGAGTATATCCTGCATCCTGAGCCTTCTTTCATTTTGGAGCCATCGGTGTATATGCAATAGGCATTTGCCACGTTTGTCTCCATATAGGAATTAATTTATTAAACACAGCACTAAAATTAACAACCAAAGTGATAACAAATAGACTGAATGAAATTATAACACTAGCAGAAGAACAACAAGGTTTTAGGTCGCGAAGATCATGCACTGACGCTAAATTTATAATGAGGCAAGTGCAAGGAAAATCATTGGAATACAAAAAACTGGAACATCTATGTTTCGTGGACCTTAATAAGGCATTTTACTGGGTTAAATTAATGGACGTTATCCACTTATTGTACGCAAGAGAGACACCTTATCATAATAAGCAATCAAAACAATCGAAAATATCGACCAAAACAACATAATAAATATAAAAGTAGAAGAAGAACTAACTGACCCTATTGAAGCTGGCACTGTCCTGTATTGTAGGTATATATATTTTTTGGATGATTTTTTTTCTTATTTCTTTTGGAGTTAAAATAATTCTATGCAATCTACTTTTAGAAATCTAGTGTAGAATTATGGCGCTTTGAAGTTTGATTGTAATATACCTACTTTCACTTGTTTTCTTCTATCTTTTTTAAACTATAATTATGCAGTACTTTATTCTTTTGTGTAGATCCCTGGTTTATATTTAGTGAGGATAACATTTCTTATGTATCAATATCTTATTTTCATTATTAACTTATTCTTAGTCTTCTAGAACTTGTTTTATGCAGTTACTATATCTCTTTTGTGTAGAACTTTGTCTTATTTGACATATCAAGTGAAGTTTATATGTATTTTTGAGTTGTTTATCAATAATTACCTTTGCATATCAAAGTCTACATGCTTTTACTCATCTTATAATTTTGATATTATTGTTACCTTACTTTAGGCAGTTCCCATAGAAATAGCTGAGCCATGCCCCGCCACAAACATCGAAGCAGCCGTTGGCTATCGTGGGAATGCCAAATCGTTACTTTTAGCGATATTATAAATAAAGGATCATTATCATTTTAGGACACTAGTCAAAATCTCGTCATCCTCGATACAACGTCGTAGTTATTGTTATTTCATTTTTGTACCTTGTCAGTTTAAGTTATAAAAATAATTGTAATAAAAATTTTTAATAGTGTTTTTTAAAAAGTCGAAGAAGAAATAAGTGATATAATAATTGCGCAGTCAGTAGGATTCGGTTAACGTTAATAGAACAAGGAAACTAACTAGCAACAACGAATCCCAATCCCTTAACGGAAAAAGAATCTACAAGCCGTCCTCATTCAACAGGATTCTACAAAAGGAACACCTAGTTAAGCCCCTGGTAGCAGATTCTGATTGAAAACAAGACGACCTCGATGCTTCTGTTAATGTAAGTAATTAAATCATCTCGTTTTGATATTTCAATATTTGCAACATTATTTTTATATAAAATTGACTTCATAGCAAGCCAATTTGATTATCTAATAAGGAAATATTTTATTTTATTGTATTTTATTTATTGTAGATGCAATAAATAGTGAATGCATTCAAATGGGACTTGACATCAACACAGATAAGACCAAATTTATGATAGTATCAAGGAGTCCAATAAATAATGAACAACTAACTCTTGGTGGACAGCAAATAGAGAGAGTGACAAAATATAAATATCTGGGAGCTTACATCAACACAGAATTAGATCCAGACCAAGAGATCCGGGTACGAATAGAAATGGCAAGGGCAGCCTTCTTAAAATTCAAACAATTGTTCTGTGACAAAAATCTGAATACTGCGCTGAGACTGAGGTTTGTTGAATGTTACGTCTGGTCGCAACTATTGTACGGGGTAGAAACATGGACACTAAAAGCGCAAATAGTTAAAAAGATTGAAGCCTTTGAACTTTGGATATACCGAAGAATGTTAAGAATTCCATGGACTGCCAGGGTCACCAATGAGGAAGTGCTGAGAAGGATGGGTCGAGACAAAAAATTGTTGAGAACGATAAAAGTACGCAAGACTGCATACCTTGGACACATACTAAGAAATAATAAATATAGTCTTCTGCAGGTCATCATGCAGGGTAGAGTCGATGACAAAAAGGGAATAGGTAGAAAGAGGAAGTCATGGCTGCGAAATATTCGAGACTGGACAAACATGACTGTAGACGAATTATTCCACGTTGCAAAAGACAGAGAAGCTTTTAAAAATGTGGTCGCCAACCTCCGTTAATGGGGACGGCATAGGAAGAAGAAGAAGAAGTATTTTATTTTATGTTATTGCTATATTTTACTCTTTGTAATTTTTATTTATTTCATTTCACACCATATTTATATTTTGTTTACTTTGTTATACTCTGTTTTCATACCATTCCCATTAACATTTCAAAATGCCTGAAACACGTTCCCAAACTCAAGCGGAAATCGAACCATATAAACTTTATATATTCCTAAATATTTTTTTCCGACATAGCAGAGACCTTACTTCTTTAATATATGACCTACAAAGACTTCGACAGTTATCAAATAAATCCCCTTTACACTTCTTCAATAGACTACAAGTCCTGAATGCAAAAATGCACGCCTCAATCCAAAAATCAAACCTAACCTCAGACCAAAAGATCGCCCAATGTAATTTATTCGATTCTATGGCATTAAATACTATTTTAACGGGATTAGAGCCCCGTTTAGGACAAATTATTAGGGCTAGTAACCCTCCTGATCTTATCAAAGCTAGCAATCGTACACGACGGGAGCTTCAGGTGTCATATTTCGAAACTCAAAAGTCAAATAAAGATATTAATTAAAAAAATCCACAACCGATGAGAAGACCTTCATCTGATTTTTCTAAATGCACAAAATGTGGTCGTATTGGCCATTTAAGTAAAGAATGCCGTTCCTCACGTCCACCTTCTTACCAAAAATCAATATAATAGACCGCAAAACTACCAAAATAATCAAAACCAATACTCTTCCAATAAACAAAATTTCAAACCCATAGAGACCGACTTTTATGTCTCAAAATCAAATGCAAAATCGGCCATCTGTCATCCAAAGAAACCCAAACTTACAAAATGACCAACAAAGGACTCATGTTTTAATGAATACCCTGATAAATTTATAGAATCTAATGGAGATTACTATACAGAAAATTATCTTGAAACCGAACAATATTACGATTATATCAATGATATACAGAGGAGTATCAGGATTTTCTCTCGCTTCCTCACCAAAACCATCCCCCAATTCAAACGAATCTTTCTACAGATATTGTGAATATACAGGAACAAATTCTAAGCCTAATTTGATAATTTCGATTCAAATCTAAATTTCCCCGAACAGACATTCCTGTAAGCCCCGTTCACATAATGACCTTCAAAAATTTATACTATATCAATGACGCTACAAATACCTTTAAACTTTTAGTTGATATCGGTGCAGGAATCAGTATTTAAAGAGAATACTGCACGAAATTATCAAAATAGATTCCCTAAGAAAGTTATCATACAAGGCATAACCGACGAAAAACTGCTAATTACAGAATCTGTGCTTATTCCTTTTACTGAAGGTAACTTCTCATTAAGTTTTTATTGACAATTAGACATTGATTATGATGGCATAATAGGTCTAGATTTTCTAGATCATTATGAACGTGTAATAGAACTTAAAACTAGAATACTTTATACAAACTTCAAAACCCTCACCCTCATCCTACATAAAGTTAGACACGAAACACATAAGTCCACAGAAAATAATCCGCTGACAAAAAGCTCAGTAGCTCATTTCCCGAAAATACTAGAGATCAATATCAACACATCTCTAGACCACAGAGAAAAAGGCATCTCTAAAAAGTCCGAAATAGAAAAAGTCCGAATTCCTCATGCATTAGTCCATGTAAACCATACCGTACGGAACCACTTTTCAAGATGGTGGCCAGAACGCAAGCTTACGTAAGCGGGTGACTATTAAGGGTATTTCAAAATTTGAAACATTTCTGTAAACGTTTACGGGTTAGAAATGAACGTTGCTAAAGAGAGAACATTTTACGTAACAACACCGGTAAGGCTATGCAAAACAAAATTAACTAAACATGTAAATTTATTTTTAGTGGTTTTATATTTAGTGGTTTAAGGTTAGTAAAGGATCTTGGAGGCAGTATGGGTTGCCGATGCTCATACTGTAATAAAACTCCGAGTAATGTCCACTGTTTCCGACGAAAGAGCCGGGGGTCCTAGAAATAGAACTCAGCTTCTGCCAACAAATCCTACTCTCACGTCCCCGAAGGCATGGCGTACAATGGTTGTACGTTATGTAGCAGACGAGAGGGGGTGACAGGCGAGTTTCTGGCGCCTAAAAACTGGAACATATCGGCTAAGGGAATAAACCCTGACAGAAAATTCTGGTCCTCCAGGTTGGGGGTTGGGCAATGGGCCGGTAACCCGTTACCGTAAAAAGTATAACACCACGAAACCTTTAAATAAGCCTCGGATAGATCGGTCTTATCGACGACGACTTAAGCAAAGAAATATAGACTACGCACTCGGTACCTGGAATGTCCTAACATTGAATAAACCAGGAGCACAAGCATCATTACTTAACGAGCTCAGAAAATACAAAATAGAACTAGCAGCAATACAAAAAACTAAATGGCTAGGACATGGAACAAAAGACACAAAAACGCAAACTATACTGTATAGCGGAAAAGAGAGCGGAAAGAAAGAGTTCGGAGTAGCTTTCATAGTTGACAATAAGATTAAACACGCCATATTAGATTTCAAAGCAGTGAATGAGAGAATATGTAAACTAAGAATGAAAACAAAATTCTTTAATATCTCAATCATTAACATACATTGCCCAACAGAAGAACATAGCATGGAAATAAAAGAAAATTTCTACGAACTGCTAGAAGAAGTATATGACAGCTCACCAAGAAACGACATCAAGATATTCACAATTAAAATCAAAGGCAAAAGAGACTGGACTAGAAATAAATATTCAAAAGAGAAAAAAGTTAACACAGGCAAGAGATAGGGGAAACAGACGCATAGTTGAATTAGAGGACGATATTGAAACGGTAGAAAGTTTCACATTTTGAGGAATTACATTAAACACGGATGGAACAGAAGAACCAGAAATCCAAAGAAGAATAGTAGAGGGAAACAAAGGAAAAAAAAACAAATTATTTTTCACTCGATCATGTGTTTCGCTCCAAAAACACACACTGGAGATCGAAAATCAAGGTCTACAAAACTATTATCAGACCAATAGTATGTTATGGATGCGAGACATGGGTGATGACAGAAGAGAAAAAAGGAAAACTGGAAGTCTTCGAAAGAAAAGTCCTAAGAAAGATATTTGGATCTATTAACGAAAACGGAATATGGAGATCCAGGTATAACCATGAACTCTACCAACTGTTCAAAGAGACACCGATCTCAGAATTCGTTAAACTTCAGAGACTTCGCTGGGCTGGTCATGTAGTAAGAATGGAGACAGAAAGATTGCCGAAAAAAGCCCTTACCTGATAGTAAAATGGAGGGCGCAAGACCAAAAGGAAGGCCACGGAAAAGATGGGAGGATGAAGTGGCAGCGGACGCGCAAAATTTGCTAGACGTGAGAACCTGAAGAAGATCGGCGCGGGACCGACAAGGTTGGAGGCATAGTTTGGAGGAGGCCAAGGCCAGATTTGGGCTGTAGCGCTATTGGAGAGAGAGAGTAAATTTATTAATTGTACAGGATAAATATTTTTCAAAATTAAATAACTACGAAGCACCTATGGCTCACGATGAATCTGTAGAAATTAAATATCATTATTGTAGGATTAAAGATATGTCGCGACTTATATTCAGTCAGTTAAATAAGCATAAAAGTAAAAAAAATTGATGTGATAGGTGCTTGAATTATTTTAGCAGTTTTGACAGATTGAAAGATCATTCAAAATATTGTAAGAAAATATTTTTTCGTTTCCATCATATCAACATGTTGAGTTTAAAAATCATATTTATAAACAAACGACTCCTTTTGTCGTCTATGTCGCCGATTTTAAGTCAATGTTACATAAAGTTAAACACACTCCGTTAAAATGCAAAACAATTAAATATCAGCAGCATAAGGCCTTTAGTGCAAGTTATTACGTAAAATCTCTGTCGTTTTATCAAAGTTACGCAGGTGAAAATTGCATGGATTGGTTTGTCAAGGAAATCTCCGAGTTGGCGATATTTGTGCAAGGAAAAATTAAAGATATTGTACCTATGATTGCTACACCCTGTATTAATGATGCATCTAATTGTCACATTTGTGAAAAACGTTTTCAGATAAGGATGTAATTGTTCGTGATCATGATTATTATACCGGGGATTTTCGAGGATTCGCACACCAAGTGTGCAATTTAAATTTCAAAAAACTTTTCGTCGTCCTAATTTTTTTTTTCATAATCTCAGTGGTTACGATTCACATATCATGATTAGAGATTTAGCGAAAAGGGGTAGTATCATCCTACTGCCAATAAACAAAGAAAATTATATTTCATTAACAATAAACGAATCCGAATCCATCATAAGGCTGAGATTTGTTGATTCACTGAGATTTTTAAATTCATCATTGGACAAGTTGTCTGCTACATTACAACCTGAGGATTTAAGATATTTAGCTGTTGAATTTTCAAACGCGAATACCGAACAAATGGAATTATTGAAAAGAAAAGGCATATTCTCATATGAATATATTGATTCTTTGAATAAATTGAATGAAACGCAACTACCATCAATTGATAAATTTTACAGCTCGTTATCAGATGAACACGTCTTCAAAAATATGTATCATAATGCACAAACTGTTTGGATTTCATTCGGTATTAAAAATATTTTGGAATATAGCATGTTGTACACAGTGGCGGTTCCTTCATAATGTGCACGTGCACTCCCACAATTATTTTTATACAAACATTTATATAAATATTTAAAATTTATTATTATGTAAATAATATTTTTAATCAACTAATTAACCGTAACTGAAATCAGAAATTACAGATCCGAGCAGCTTATAAGTAATAGGTAACATTTAGTTATTTTTATTCTATTTAGACATGCGGAAACTTCACGGGTTCGAGACATGAGACACAATCTCCAGAGCACTGCTCAGCTAAAAATTAATTTTCATTGGCCCAATACCACCGACCGCACTTCCCACTTCCCCGCAATAGCCCAGCGTTATAGCTGGCCTGGTGTACACAAATCGATTGTGATCGGTGATCCTAAATCCTATTGTCATTGTAACTTGTACGGACGGCAAATACACATTTAAATTTTGCGGTGTTAGTGTTGCTTATAAAGTTTCAAACAATTTAAGAATGGAGAGCGTGAATGTTAGCGTGGATTATTTAAAATCAATTAAATTTTCTTCACCATCTTTAGAAGAAAAATTAAAAGTGCCGGTCGTCCTAAACCAAATTTGTTAATTTCGAAGGTAACAAAATGCAAAAGTCGGGATTATAAACGATCATTTAAAATTGAGATTTATGAAAAAACTGACTGGTTGTGTGAGTGTCCTACTACCAATACTCTTTACTGTTTTCCGTGTTTGCTATTTGAAGATGAGGAATCAGAATGGACAAAATATGGCAGTAAAGACTTAGTTCATTTATCCGAAAAAATTAAAAAGCATCAACATTCAAAGTCACACATATCTGCTAAATTAGGTTTCAATTTATTAGGTAAACAAGATATTCGTCAACAACTAAATAGTGCATACCGATTAAATATTGCAAAACATAATGAACAAATAAAAAATAATAGATACACCTTATCAAAAATTATAAACTGTGTCAAATTTTGTGGTGCTTTTGAACTTGCTCTCCGCGGCCATGATGAAAGAAAGGATTCAATAAATCCTGGTATATTTAAAGGTCTCATAAATTTTTTCCGCCGAATTGAATTTAGCTCTCAAAGACCATTTGCAGCAAGCTACTGTGTTTAAAGGAACGTCAAAAGACATTCAAAATGATTTACTCGATTGTATGCTTTCAGTGTGTCAGGCACATATCAAAAAAGAAATTGCTGCTTCAAAATTTGTTTCCATTGTGAGTGATGAAACTAGTAACATTTCAAATATTTTTTAAATGGTTATAGTTTATCGTTACACTTTACAAGACGGGACCCCTGTTGAAAGATTTTGGACTTTTTTAAAACCAAATAACCACGATGCTGTTTCCTTAGCTGGCTGCATAGAAGAATGTTTAAGTTGTGTTTTATCAAGTTCCGATAAGTTAATTTCTCAAAGCTATGACGGAGCAAGTGTTATGTGTGGCGTTCATGGGGGTGTGCATAAACTCATTCAGGATTAATTTAGATATGCCAATTATATACATTGTTATGCGCATCAGTTAAATTTGTTAATGTCTCAGGCAACAAGCATAAATACTAATGTATGCATATCTTTTGCTGATTTGGCCGACATTACTATTTTTTTTTTCAAATTCACCTAAGAGAGTTGCCATATTAGATGAAGTTGTGGGAAATAGGGTTCCGTCATCATCTGCTACAAGATGGAATTTCAAAATTAGAACGGTGAACATGGTGTATGAAAATAGAGAAGCCTAATAGAGTGCATGGAAAGAATACAATCCACATCTAGGCAATCTGGTATCATAACAAAAGCAGGTGCACTTTTAAGGTTATTGAATGATGATAAATTTGTATTTTGGTTGAAAGTTTTTCATCGTGTTATGCCCCACTTTCACATACTATATTCACAAATACAAAAAACTGCTACTGATTCCGTAATCGTAAAACGATGCCTAACTACATTTGAAGAAAAGATACAAAAAGAAAGAGACAATATTCACACTATAAGAGAAACCGACTTAACAGACATTGACGATAGTTAATCCAGGAAGAGACGGAAGAAAGATGACAGAAATTCTTATATCTCCACAATTATTCAAGCTAAGGAAGTTTGCGATACTATACTATCTGAAATTAAAAGCAGGTTTTTGTTTACAGGACATTTGGAAATAGCAAAATTATTTTCAGTGGACAATTGTGAAATATACAGCTCAAATTTTCCTACATTGACATTGGAATCAGCAATTAACAATTATCCCTTTTTAAATAAAAACAAATTAAGGACTGAATTGGAAATTGTTTATAGAAGATCCGATTTTAAAGAACTTTCCGGAGCAGTTCACTTACTTAAATTTTTGATTGAAAATAATTTGCAAGAAGATTTTTCTGAAATTAATTTAATTCTTCAAGTACTTGTTACGATGCCAATGACAACAGCAGAAGCAGAACGATGTTTCTCTACATTGAAACGTATCAAAACTTTCCTTAGAAGTACTATGGGCCAGGATCGACTAACTGCACTCACCATGTTATCAATTGAAAAAAAAAATGATTCAAGAAATTCCAAATTTTAATGAATTGGTTATTGAAGAATTTATCTCAAAAAAGACAGGGACTTGATTTTCAATACAAAACTTGCTTGTAACATTTAAAAACTAAATTATAATTTTAAGTTTAATAAAATACATTATTTATTGTAGTTTCTTAATAAGATCCTTTGATTTTTACAATTTGACGACACTCAAAAAACTATTGCTTACGGAAATAGGGCTGAAGCGGATGCCTATGGTGTTATCTATTTTTATATGGTATATATAATATGTGTGCACCCCCAATACTTTACACCAGGTGCCACCACTGATTGTACATGAAGACCGATATTATGTTACTGACATGCATCTATGACAATTTCATCATTATGGGATAAATACAAGAATAATATGGATGATGCAAATATTGAAAGAATTGTAAATAATTTAGGTGTCACAAAAAAATCTGAGGGGGTTAAATATTCAACGGTAAAAAATAACATTACTTTCGAAGATTATGTTAAGTGTTTAAACGAATTTACAACTAAAAGTGTCTCCCAATCAACGTTTCGTTCCTACGCCCATGATCTCTTTACAATAACACAAGAAAAAAATTGCATTAAGTCCGTACGATGATAAACGTTACTTGCAACAAAATTCTCATGACACGTTACCTTGGGGTCATTATGAAACCACAATAATTGAGTAAAACAATAAACAAATTAATAAATAAAAACATAACCAACTTTTACAATTTTCATTATTAACTGAAAACCTATTTATTTAACAGAATTTTGTAAAATAAATGCTATAATTAGATGTTTATATTTAAATAAAAATTAAATTAAATTAAAAAGTATTTTATTCCTGTACAATAACAAAAGACAAGTTGGTTAACTAGTAAAATAACTTAACTAAAAAACATATGTTGATTTAAATCTCTAATTATATCTTTATTAAAATGGTGCTATTTAAATCTGTTATTACATCTTCAGTAAAATAATAAAACACCCCCTTAATGCTAAATTTGTAATAAACGAAGACTCACAAAATGAATATAGAATGTCTATTTGCTTTACATCGTTATTAAATGAAACACCAATCTTCAATGCATTACAATAGTAATTAAAAAATTCAATCCCTTCGAGAAACAAATGTAACATTATTTACAACTTCAAGATTTTGCAAATTACACAAAATTTAATAAAACTATTTTCTTTAAAATCTTTTTTACTAAATTATACAGGGTGTAACAACAGAATGGAATCTACTGGGTAAACTGCTACAAAAAAAATCGTAGCACCGTAGTGGCTACAAATTTAAATTGTTAATTTATATACCGACAGGATATATACCTACTTAGATCAATTATTACTATTAACAGTCTCAACAATTATTACACAGAAAAGTATGTATACACCAAAGAATAAAATTACGCTAATAAAAGAATAAAAATTTATGTAGCCTAAACGCTACCTAATGAATAAAGGTAAGACTTACAATAACAATGTCTGGTCTCTACTCCATTTCGGAAAAATCGTCCTCACTGGAACTGCCGGTGTTGGCTGTGATAATCACCGTTAGGATATCTTCTTGTAGGTTGTCAGCTATCCACATTTCTTTTTCAATTCTGATGACATGCTGTATATAATTTTGCCACTGTTCAGTAGAGACATTGGCAAACGCTTCATGGATGAGTTGTTGAACACGATCTTTTTTAAAGTCAGTGTTTCGGGCTGCAACGTAATTTTTAACTTGGCTCCAAACCATCTCTATTGGATTAAGCTCACAGTGATAGGGAGGCAATCGTAATACTTCTGCGCCGTATTTCTCGACCAAAGTTTCGATGTTATACTTGTCGTATATATCTGCATAACTGTTTGCTACATCCAATAGTTCTGACTTTTAATAATCTTCATAAAATATATCCTTCTCTCGTAACCATTCTTGAATTTGTTGTTTGTTCCAGGAACTTCTTTCTCACATTTTTTTCTCCTTTTGGGAGGTTTGCGATTAGATTATTTTCAAACCAGTCTTCGAAAGACTAGCCGTTCATTTCGTCATGGTAGTCGCCTGAATCTTTTTTTGCTAAAAATACACATTCTGAATTTGGTAGAAAACCTTTATCAGATCCAACATGTAACAAGACAAATCTTGGACCTCTTTGTTTTGGATCATTTAGACCAGTACTCCAGCCTTTTAAAAATGCATCCTTATAACTTGTTATGGTTGAATCCATCCATACCTTATTTACTGTATGTCCGATATTTACCCAACTTTCATCTAAATAGAAAATATTGTATCCTTAATTTCGATAATTCTGTATTTTTCTAAGAAATTTATGCCTCCTATAAGCCTATACTTATAATAATTTATTATGTCAGGACGTTCCATCATTACTGCTTTCTTTCCTCTTTTTTCATAAACAAACCCCGTATCTCGCAATAGTCGATATAGAGTACTTTTGGAAAATTTAGGCAAATGTTCGTGTAAATTAACGGCATCCAGGATAGCTTTGATTGTGGGATGTATGTTCTTTAAGAACAATTCCATGTGAACAAGTCTTCTCAATTGGCTCCTGATATTCTCATCGTAGGTAAACTCCCGATTGGTTTCCTTCTTGGTCCGTTTACGTGGGTTTTTTAGAATTTTGGGTAAGTCTCCATAATAATCCAATCCTTTCTGACGAATTTTCCAGACTGTCCTATCGCTAACACCCAGCGCTGTACTTGTTGTAGAAACAATTTGTGTTGGAGTCAGATTGGAATTTGTTTTTGTTTTATATATCAAAATATTCAAAATAATTTTTCGCGCATATAAATCTAAGATTTGTCCTTGTTTGAAACTTTTCACCTCTAAATGCTCCATGTTTTTGACACAGTACATAAAAAAAGATTTGATGAAACTATTTCAACACAACGACCTAACTTAAAAATCGGTGACAAGGTATATGTAAAAGAATCTCAAATTAAATTAAAATCGAATAATTTATTTAATGGCCCCTTTCAAATTCAAGAATTATTTACAAATTCTGCTATTATCTCAAATCTCCAAACCAATCAAACTTCTAAAGTAAATTTTGACAGACTTAAACCATACTTTGAATAAATTTCTTCTTTGTAGATTCTATGGACTTCTTTCAGTCGCCCAATTTCAATTTCACCTCTCTCCCATAAATAACACAGTCGGAATCTTCTATCACGAAGAAGGTACCATCCGTATATCTAACGACAAATGGACGTTACTCGTTTATAAGGAATTGCCCCCTATAAAAACTACATTATCCATCAACGACAGAATTCTAAGAAACCTGTTATAATTAATTATTAGTGCGGGACAGAATCCAATTAACCATGTGTCGCAAGAGACACGAAAAAAATGTTTAAAGTAAAAGATGGGGCATAGATAGGACGATACTTAAATATTTTTAAATATACACGGCCACCCATATTGACAGGGTAGAACAAACTTATCTTTTTTAAATAGAACACCCTGTATATTTTTACATTTAACTCTACTCCATATTCTTGTTTTTGCAATATACGGTTTTGGAAAGTTATACGAGGTAGTTTAAAAGATAATTAAGCTTTTTTAATTAGTTTCGTAGCACTCTGTAGAACTCTGTATATTATTCTAACGATTTTTTAGTATAGTCTACTATTGTACAAAATTAGTAATATAGAAGAATAGGTATTAAATTTAGGTATACAGGATTGGTCGAAACTTGGAATGAGTATTTTCTGTTTTCTTAAATGCAACACCCTATATTTTATTATTTCTTTAGCACTTTCAATACCATATTGCTTCAATTTGTGTGTAATTCGTGATTTTTGAGCAAAACATTAATTGCAAAAGTAATTAGGTAAAATTTTATTAGGTTGGCCATGAAAATATTAAATCAGAAATATTTTTTCAAAAAAAAAATAATTCATAATCTAAACTGATGCTTAATTTGTAAATCTTTTTTTGTTTGATTTTTGGTGTGTAAATTATTTACCTAAATTGGATCCTAATCATGATACAAAAAATCTAAACTATACCCATTACCAAATCAACATAGCCTAAAGTGAAGTTTAATATAAAGGGGGGAACAAAAATCGTAATTCGTCACAAAATGTATGATGTTTTATAAGCAATGAGTGTTTTATATAATAATATATATATATATATATATATATATATATATATATATATATATATATATATATATATATATATATATATAGGGGTTCTCAAAGAATTAGTTTGTAAGCAGTTTTTGAAATTATCTTTATTATATCTATTATGAAACACACATATATATATCTAATATAGACAATGTAAATTTAAAACAAACTATCTTTAAATTGAAATTCTTATGACACTAATTAAATTATATAGACAATGTAAATTTAAAACAAACTATCTTTAACTTAAAATTCTTATGACACTAAACAAATTATATTAACAAAATTTGGTACTTTTCTGTCACTAAATGCCTAAATGAAAGTGTTTTCCAAGATAAAGATTTTAATCACCACTCAATGTCTTCCTTGTCAGCCTCGGTTATCTTTCTTTTGTAAACTTGCCTTGCCAAATACAACACAATGTTTTAGTTATCAGCTTCCACCATTTTAGAATATTTTTCTTCTTAATAGTATTTATAAATCAGTAAAATATTGTTCTTTCTTCTTTTCTATTTATTCTTCTTTCTAATAATCTTTTTTTTTCTTCCAATCTCAAATCACCATATAATAACTCCAATCCAATATACATTAACTCCAATAAATATATCTCCCATCACAATATACAATATATATTAACATAATTTTTAATCTTCAATAATATTCTCTTTATTCTGTTTGTTAATCTTCATTGAACTTACTAAGTTCAATGTTAATTTCTTAAGAATGCCCTCATATAAATGCTTTTTATAACTAATATTATCTAGTATATAACTTATAAATTATTTTTTTTAAACACTATCTTTGTCTTTCCTATATTTAATATCATCTTAATACCCCAAAATTAATTTTAAAAGAAATAATTCACATATTATTTTTTTAAATATTAATTTTCTTATCCACATACCTTAGTAAATATAATAAATTAAATAATTCAATTTTTTATTTAAAATTGTTCTATTAAATACATACCTGTTCCCTGTCTATGTCAAACTGTCATGTCGAATGGAGCAATGGAGACTATATCAGAGAATAAAAATATAACCTAATTGTCTATATTGTGGTCTGTTTATTTATAGACAAGATCTAGGTAAACATTTCCGTTCAAAAGGCTTTCATCAATATGAATGGTAAGTTTTACACTTTTCATATTATTTTTAGAAAGACATTCATAGAATCAATTTAGTATCTAACCCCAAATTATGATTTTTAGGGCACAAACAATTTCCATATGGACAAGATCAACAAGTATGATGTCAAATTGATTTACAACAATGAAACCTACCATCTATCTATCTCAACAAATCAAGTCTAATGAAATGGATCTATCAGTGAACTGTTAGTGTGGTTATTATTAGTGTTAAAAGTATAGAAAACATTATTCAATAAATAAAATCTTAATTTTGTGACACAGTGTATGATACTTGCTAGTTCTAATTCTGAAACTGAGTAACCCTTTTCATGTGGCTTTGTAATTCTTGAAATGAATTGTATCGGGTATTCGACACCATAATGTATTTGTAATAATACCCCTGATAATATCTCTATAGATGCATCTATTATTAATATAAATGTCTTTGTGTAGTCAGGATAGTATATTTTTAAATTTGACAGAAAAATGTTTTTGATTTCTTGGAATGCTAGTTCTCCTCTCTGATCCCATCTCCATTTTACACCTTTCCTCAGCAGTTCAAGCAATGGAATTTCTTTTATACTTAGATCTGGTATCATCCTTTTATAATAATTAATTATTCCAATGAATCCTCTTAAAGTTCTTAAATTGTGTGGTGTTTCATATTCCTGAATGACCTGTGTCCGTTCTGGATCCATTTCGATTCCCTTAGTGTTAAGTTTATAACCTAGATATATTACTTCTTTTTGAAAAAATGTACATTTTTCTTGATTTATTTTTAGTCCAACTTTGTCTTATCTGTTTATTATAATTTTTAGGTGTTTCTCATGATCTTCAGCCGTTTTAGAAAAAATTAATATATATAGTGAATTACAAAATGTTCATATTGATCCAAAATATCATGAAGACATCTACATAGAGCACTGCAAGATGATTGAAGTCCAAATGGTACTACTTTGAATTGATATACTACTCCATCTATCTGAAATCCTGTATACTGTCTACTTTTTCTTTCTAGAGGTCTTCTTCTTCTTTCAGTGCATATTCGTTCCGAATATTGGCAATCATTCTGGCTATAAGTATTTTATTGACTGATGCTTTAAATAGATTCGTTGTTGTTGTGGAGAACCATTTCCTCAGGTTCTTCAACCATGATATTCTCCTTCTCCCAATTCCTCGCTTTCCGAATACTTTACCCTGTAGGATTACCTTCAGTAATCTGTATTTAGTGCTGTTTCTCATTATATGTCCGAGATATTCCAACTTTCTCCTTGTAATGGTATACATCACCTCTCTTTCTTTGCCCACTCTTCGTAATACGGTCTCGTTGGTTATCTTGTCTGTCCATGATATCCTTAGAATTCGCCTGTATAGCCACATCTCGAAGGCTTCAAGTTTTTTCTCCATTGCTTCAGTTAGTGTCCAGGATTCAACTCCGTAATACAATATTGAGAAGATATAACATCGTAGGAGCCTTACTTTTATCTCCAGATTAAGATTGTGGCTTTTAAAGAGTTTGGCAATGTTATTGAATGCACTCCTAGCCTTCTCTATTCTACATTTTATTTCCTGTGAGTGATCCCATTTTTCATTTACTGTTGTTCCAAGATAGTTATACTGTTTTACTCGATCCACTGGTGTATTATTGATAAGTAGTTGAGCGTCTCTAACTTTATTTTTGCTGATGATCATAAATTTAGTTTTTGTTATATTTACTTGAAGTCCAAATCTTTCACTTACTTCATTTACTTTGTTTATCAGTTGCTGTAAACTGTTCAAACTGTCTGCAAAAATAACGGTGTCGTCTGCATAACGGATGTTGTTTAGGCGTTCTCCATTTAGAAGTATTCCATGTTCGCATTTTTCCAAGGCTTCACTAAATATTTCCTCTGAATATAGATTAAATAATATAGGTGAAAGTATACAACCTTGTCTAACGCCTCGTAGAATCTGGATCATTTCCGTTGGTTCACCTCCAAAATTCGTTCTTATTTTGGCTGATTGGTTCCAGTATAAATTTTGTATTATACGCCGATCTTTATCATCCATTTGGGCTTTTGTTAGAATATCCATCAATTTTTGGTGTTGAACTGTATAAAATGCTTTTTGGTAGTCCACAAAGCAGGTGTAAATATCGCAAGTCATATCTCTGCATCTTTGAAATAATACTTGTAGACTAAACAGTGCATCTCTTGTACCTACGCCCTTCATGAATCCAAACTGTGTGTCTTGTATTCTCTCTTCGCATAGCTTGTATATTCTACGATGTATAATTTTAAGAAAAAGTTTTAATGTATGGCTCATTAGACTTATTAGCCTATATTCTCCGCACTGTTTTGCTCCCTGTTTCTTTGGTAAGGTAATAAATTCTGAAAGTAGCCAATCTTTTGGGATATTGCCTGTGTCATAGATATTATTGAAGATTTTACATAGTACTCTTAAAGATTCATTATCAAGAAGTTTAAGAAATTCAGATTGTACTCCGTCTGGTCCTGGAGCTCTACCTTCTTTTAGTGATATTATGGCTGCTCTTATTTCTGCCACTAGTATATGTGGTCCTGTTTCCGTAGGTATTGGGGGCTGGTTCTCTCTCTCATCAAAAAATAAATTTCTTATGTAATTTTTCCAGGTATCATTGATACTCTCTTTGTCCACGATTATCTCTCCATTGTCATTAACAAGTTTACTTATTCTTCTGTTTTTACATTTACCTGTAATTTCTCTTACCTTCTTATGCACGCTGAAGTCGTCGTATTTACTTTGGAGAATTTCGATTTCTTGGCATTTTTTCTCCAGTTCTTTCTGTTTGGCTTCTCTGATCTTTCTCTGTATCTCTCGCTGTAATGTTTTATACATGGAGTTATCGTTCTTGTTTTTCCTTCTTTCTTCCATTAGTTGCAGAATCTCTGTCGTCATCCATGTCTTATTCTTACCTTCTTCGTTCTTCATAAAATTGTCTTTAATGTCGTCTATTGTTTTCTTAAGGGATTCTATCTTATCTTCTGTGCTTTCCGTTGTATTATCGATTTCTTTAAATTTTCTATTTAATGTTTTGCTGACTATTTCTTTTACTTCGCTACATTTCAGTTTTCTCATGTCATGTTTTTTTACAGTTTTTCCGCGTATTTTCTTTAACTTAGTTCTATACACGCCCACTAAAGGATTGTGGTCAGATTGAATATCAGCGCCTGGGTAGGTTTTAATACTGTTGGAACTATTTCGATATCTTTTGTTAACAAGCATATAGTCTATTTGATTTCTAATAATAACGTCTTCTCCGTTGTCTCTAGGTGATTTCCACGTATACAGGCGTCTAGGCGGTAGTTTGTAAAATGTGTTTAGCACGATTAAGTCATGCTCAGCTGCAAAGATACTCATTGTTTCTCCGCGTTGATTTCTCTCTCCTAATCCATTTGGACCAATATGTTGCCCTTCTTTTCCGTTACCTATTTTTGCATTGAAATCTCCCATGATTATAAGTAGTTCGTGTCTCGGTATATCTCTTATAAGGTTGCTTATTTGTTTGTAGAATTCTGATATTTCTTCATCACTATGGTCTGCTGTGGGTGCGTAGACTTGTATGATGTTTGTGTTCACCGGTGACGTATTTATTTGCAACAGGAGGATTCTATCGTTCACTGGTATGAAGTTGTTGACTTGTTTGGCTATACTTTTCTGCGTGATAATTCCAACCCCATTCTCATATTTACCATTTTCTGATCCTGAATAGTATACTCTGTAGTCTTCTATATCACAATAACTTGAGTCAGGCCACCTCATTTCACTTATGCCCATTATTTCTATTTTCATGCGTTCCATTTCTTTAATTGCGCATTGGATTTTTCCTGATTGAGCCATCGTCCTAACGTTCCAAGTGGATATCCTCTTCAGACAATTCGTGTGGACTTTTCTTAAAGGTGTTTTATTGGGTATTTCACAGGGATTTTGCATATTAACGACCTGAGAGGCCCTGTGGTCATGGGAATGACCTCTCTTGCCGGATCTTGGTCTTCGATGTCCATGATTAGTATGCGACTTTTTATTGAGTTGTAGAGCCATTATAATTGTACTAGAGATATCCATAGGGATCTTTAATATAGTGGTTTCTCGTTGCCTTCTATATTCTTATGCCGTTGACCAAACCATTTATTCTTCCGCCTTTGGGGCCGGTTTCTCAGCCCCAGGACAAAAGAGTGCCCTACCACCTACCAACTCGTCCGCCCGGAGCCGTTGGTCGGTAAGTGGGGAACTGCTTATACCGGCAATCACTCGGTCCCTATCTGCGTTAGCCATCAAAATTGATGTTGACCGTCCTCTACCGCGTGGAGGTGCAGATTCGGATTTTTCCTTCATCGAGATTAAGACCTTTCGGCATTTCCTAATCTCTCCAGAGCTCTAGAGGTATTAACCAGAAACTATGCTCTAAATCGATTTTAGTGAAAAATGACATTCCTGTAATTCTTCCTAGTATTCCATCTATACTCATTAGTGCTTTAAATTGCTTTTCAGTGATCTTGTTAATATTCCTTGCATCCAAACATAACCTAATTTCACCTGATCTTTTACGTACTACTACTATAGGGTTTATGAAACATGTATCTGCCTTCTCAATGATTCCATCTTCTAACATATTATTAATCATTCTGTTTACGTCTTCTCTATATTTATATGGTCTTGGGTATGATTTTGTTTTAAATTCTTTTTCTTCTTTAACTTTTATACTATGGATGTAATTTTGTGCAATTCTATTTTCTTTATTGACAAGTCCCTTGTGCTGTTGCAATATAGAAACGACTATTGATTTATATTCTTCAGGGCAGTTTAAAACTTTTATCACATCTTCTTCTTTACAAACAAAATTATTTTTCATTATGTACGCATTATTCCTTGCTTCCAATTTTACGCACTCCACCTCGTAGGCATCCATCTGCTTAAAATTTCCATTCCTTAAATATTCACTACAATTATTCTTTACATTCTTTTGGGACATTTCCCTATATCAAAATACATTTCTTCTTCATAAACATCATTATTTTCTTTTAATAATATCCTATCAACTCTTATTCTTTCTTCCACCTCATCTTTCTGCATAAACTTAATTATTTGCCCTTCCAAAGTTACCATTTTATTTTCAAAATCTATCTTTACTTTCTTCTTTTCCAATTCGTCATTTTCCATTAATATATCAACACATAAATCCTTGACAACAAATCCTTGCATATTAATTTCTTTATTAAGAATTTTAATTTTAAAATTGGCTAGTTTATTAATTTCATCCAACATCTTATTATTTGCACCAACAATTTTAATTTTTGGAATCTTTATTATATCTGATAGTTTTAATGTATTAAAAATAAAATTCTCCGAGACTAAAGTACTTTCTGAAATAGTATCTATCATAATTTTAATCATTTTATTTTTGGCCATAGCATTTATATAAATTAAATTAATAGATTCAATAATTTTATCTTCATCTAAAGAAATAAATTCAGAAGGTTTTTCATAATGGCAATGGCCCAACTTGTAATTCAGAAAGTTTACTTAACAAAATTTTGATTGTTAGAACTGTCAGATTGTGTCTGACCACTTATATCTAATGTCCTATGTCTTTCCCTACTATGACTTCTCATATTTTCTTGCCTTGTACTATTTCGTTCACTATCTTTGCAGCTTCTATTTCTTCATACATAATTTACCTGTCTGTTGTAATTAGGTCGTTCTGTATTTCTTCTATTGTTAAAATCTTGTCTATTATTATTAGTATTGTTATTAAAATGTTGTCTATTATAACTAGTATTGTTATTAAAATTCTGTCTATTTTGATTATTGTTATTATTATTAAAATTTTGTAAATTATTACCATATCTAGTATTCTTGTATAATTGTCTATATTGTTGATTATTATTCTTATTATATTGAAAGTTATTATTGTTATTATTATTCTTCATCCTAATCTCATTGTTATCATTATTACTTGTCATATTGTCATATTACCTCTTTGTATTCTTTGAATAAAATTAATAAAACTCTCTATTGTTTGAATATTTTGTACAGTTACTGTTTGCACAACATCGGCATCAAAATGTCTAGATACATTTAAGACTGTTTCATCCTCTCTAAGTGGTGGTTCTAAATATTTTGCAACCGTTATCAGTTTTAATGCATAATCTACCATATTTGATCTTAAATTGTGATTATACTTTAAAAAATATAGAACTTCCCTAAATTTAGCTTGCTCTATTTCACCCCAATAATGATTTAAAAATTTATTAAAATTATCTAAATCATTTTCAATACTGGTAAACCAAGTTGCCGCATTGTCACTTAATGTCATTCTAATATAATCTTTAATATCATTAATAATATTCACTAATCTTAATTTATGTTTTAAACTATTTATGTATACTCTAGGATGCAGATTTTTATATTACCAGAGAATTTAATCCCAGTCTCATTTGTTAAATTTAAGTAAGGTCTCCCTATGTCTCTCATTTGTGAAATATCATCTATTCTCTGTTCCACATTTCTTATTTGATTAAGATTTATTTGGATATTTTGTTGCATATCGTCTAATTTTTCTTCCGTCTTTCTCCTGTCTTCGTTAATTTTTATTTCTACATTTCTGCAACTCTATTTTCTATTCTATATCTATATTATTATCTTAAATAATCCTATTTACTTCTGTCCTCTCATTTTCTATCCTTTTCTTGTAGTCATGCCGTATATTTTTTATTTCATTTGCTACTTTTTTCTCTGCAGCTTCAAGGTTTTTATCTATTTGTTTTACAATTTTATTATTATTATCTTCTATTTTCTTTTCTAATTTTCTATAATTCTCTTCCATTTTTTTCGTATCCTCTTCCATTTTCTTCGTATTCTCTGCCATTTTCTGTTCCATTTTTGTCATGTCTTCATTGACTTCTTTTGAATTCTCTTCCATTGTCTTGTTCATCTGCATCATTAATGACATCAAAGCTGCCATATTGATATTTTCCTCTCTTTCTGGATTCATTTCTGCAGTATCTTGTGGAACTTGAACTAAAATCTCCTCTTGTACAGGTTGTATTTCTACTTCCACATCTTCTTCATTCTTTTTGCTTTTTGTACCTTTCTTTCCTTGAGACATTTTGAGACTTTACTTGTTCAAATATAATTAAAAATAAAATCTATAATTTTTTTTTTATGAAAATTAATTTAATTATATGAGAGCACTTATCTTCCCAAACTAATTCTTTTAAATAGAGAGCCCCACGTTGGGCGCAAAATTGTAATGATGTTTTGTTTGTGAATGATGTTTTATGAGTAATGAGTGTTTTTAATAATATATATATATATATATATATATATATATATATATATATATATATATATATATATATATATATATATATATATAATGAACCAGAAGTATTTGCTGACAACGTAAGGAAGTAAACGTTAAATAGTGGGTTTGCAGCAATAAAAATGAAATGTGTACTCTTTTAAATTTTTATTCCAAGCTTTCGGACATTGGTTATGTCCTTCATCAGGGAGCTACAAATGTGATTAAGAAATTGTTGGTGTTGGTATAATTAATTAAAAATTGTTTCTACTTACAAACTTAACGAGGTTGTATCAACAAAGATCTATTATAATATTGATAAAATTTATCATGGTCTCTCATCTATTTTAATATATAAAAACTATTTTTATGTTTAAAATTTTAAAAAAATTATTACTGTAAATACAAAAACACTTAATTATTCTAAATAAATACGTGACATTATTTTGACAAAATTCTTTTAAATGTCAATTGATAAATTGTTGTTTGTGTTATTATTACATTTATCTAGTAGTAACAAATAGGAGAACATTTCATTTAGATGGCCAATATCCGTTTTATGATTCATTGTATTATTATTTTGGCAAATGTAGGCCATTTCAAGAAAAAGTCTTTTGGTGATGTTACTTTCCTGTTCTACTACTTTGATGTTATTATAATCTATCTGATGTCCATTTTTAAATACATGTTCACCCAATGCAGTTTTTTCAGGATGCAGTCTATTATCTGACTTGTGGGATGTAATGCGATCTTTAAGGCATCTTGATGTTTGACCATAGTATACTTGTTCACATGATCCGTAACATCACCAAAAGACTTTTTCTTGAAATGGCCTACATTTGCCAAAATAATAATACAATGAATCATAAAACGGATATTGGCCATCTAAATGAAATGTTCTCCTATTTGTTACTACTAGATAAATGTAATAATAACACAAACAACAATTTATCAATTGACATTTAAAAGAATTTTGTCAAAATAATGTCACGTATTTATTTAGAATAATTAAGGGTTTTTGTATTTACAGTAATAATTTTTTTAAAATTTTAAACATAAAAATAGTTTTTATATATTAAAATAGATGAGAGACCATGATAAATTTTATCAATATTATAATAGATCTTTGTTGATACAACCTCGTTAAGTTTGTAAGTAGAAACAATTTTTAATTAATTATACCAACACCAACAATTTCTTAATCACATTTGTAGCTCCCTGATGAAGGACATAACCAATGTCCGAAAGCTTGGAATAAAAATTTAAAAGAGTACACATTTCATTTTTATTGCTGCAAACCCACTATTTAACGTTTACTTATATATATATATATATATATATATATATATATATATATATATATATATATATATATATATATATATATATATATATAAGTAAACGTTAAATAGTGGGTTTGCAGCAATAAAAATGAAATGTGTACTCTTTTAAATTTTTATTCCAAGCTTTCGGACATTGGTTATGTCCTTCATCAGGGAGCTACAAATGTGATTAAGAAATTGTTGGTGTTGGTATAATTAATTAAAAATTGTTTCTACTTACAAACTTAACGAGGTTGTATCAACAAAGATCTATTATAATATTGATAAAATTTATCATGGTCTCTCATCTATTTTAATATATAAAAACTATTTTTATGTTTAAAATTTTAAAAAAATTATTACTGTAAATACAAAAACACTTAATTATTCTAAATAAATACGTGACATTATTTTGACAAAATTCTTTTAAATGTCAATTGATAAATTGTTGTTTGTGTTATTATTACATTTATCTAGTAGTAACAAATAGGAGAACATTTCATTTAGATGGCCAATATCCGTTTTATGATTCATTGTATTATTATTTTGGCAAATGTAGGCCATTTCAAGAAAAAGTCTTTTGGTGATGTTACTTTCCTGTTCTACTACTTTGATGTTATTATAATCTATCTGATGTCCATTTTTAAATACATGTTCACCCAATGCAGTTTTTTCAGGATGCAGTCTATTATCTGACTTGTGGGATGTAATGCGATCTTTAAGGCATCTTGATGTTTGACCATAGTATACTTGTTCACATGATCCGTAACATCACCAAAAGACTTTTTCTTGAAATGGCCTACATTTGCCAAAATAATAATACAATGAATCATAAAACGGATATTGGCCATCTAAATGAAATGTTCTCCTATTTGTTACTACTAGATAAATGTAATAATAACACAAACAACAATTTATCAATTGACATTTAAAAGAATTTTGTCAAAATAATGTCACGTATTTATTTAGAATAATTAAGGGTTTTTGTATTTACAGTAATAATTTTTTTAAAATTTTAAACATAAAAATAGTTTTTATATATTAAAATAGATGAGAGACCATGATAAATTTTATCAATATTATAATAGATCTTTGTTGATACAACCTCGTTAAGTTTGTAAGTAGAAACAATTTTTAATTAATTATACCAACACCAACAATTTCTTAATCACATTTGTAGCTCCCTGATGAAGGACATAACCAATGTCCGAAAGCTTGGAATAAAAATTTAAAAGAGTACACATTTCATTTTTATTGCTGCAAACCCACTATTTAACGTTTACTTATATATATATATATATATATATATATATATATATATATATATATATATATATATATATATATATATATATAGGGTTTTTATCGCGGTTCTCAAAGAATATATGTATATATATATATGTATATATATATATATATATATATATATATATATATATATATATATATATACAGGGTGGTCCTTAAGTAATTGTACAAACAGAAACCGTAGATTCTGCACTTTAAAATATTACGATTTAAGCCAACTTGCTTTTATAAAATGTTGATATTAAGAAAGATACAGGGTGTTAAAGTGGAAATTTAAAATTTTATTTTTCGCTATAACTTTTACGTTTGTAAATATTTTTAGACAAAAATTTACAGTTGGATGCTTTTGAGTAGGATAAATTGTAATTTTATACATACTTTAATGTAACTAATAGACGGCGCCACATATGCCACATGTGTAGCATAAATTTGCGCTTAACTTTTTTGCTCTTTAAGTTAGCTCTATTTGTGTTAAAAAATATTAAAGATACATTATTTTTACAAAGAAAAAGTATACTTGTTAGTAATCTGAGAATTTAACCGTTTTCGAGATAATCGCATTTTATAAATCAGCTGCATAATAATTCTTAGTTTGATATTTTTGCAGTAAAGCACTGAATACCTGTAAATAAGCATAATTCATAGTTTATTCTTATTAAACATCTCAAAGATGATAATGTAACTTTACAAAATGCTTTGTTATGGGTGCTAAAAGTCATATTGGAGAAAAGATTCTTCATCTTCTTCTTTAGCTGCCGTGTCCGTATTCAGACGTTAGCCGTCATCATGTTTACAATTTCCCTTTTCTACTACTTCTTAAGTTTTTATAATGGCGTTATATTAATTTTTCTCTATTGTAAAATGCTGAAAACCCAAAATGTGTGGTTTATGGAAGATGGTACACCACCCTAGAGAAGGCAGTTAGAACATACTTAAAAACTTTTCTGAACGTTGGATTGGTCGTGGTAGTCATATTTCTTGGCAATGTGGTGAGATATTGATATAATTATTTAATTCATAAAATATCCGAAAAGAATATTTATTATTCATGACGTAAATTGTTTACCCATTTTTATTAGAACAAATAGAAACTAGAGCACAGGTATTGAATAACACATATGTGTCTTGTTTCATATTACTTTTGCTACAAATCTAACCTTAAAGACTCAGCATGTTTACAAAAACATCATCGTTGGCCTAATAACCGATATTGTTATAAATATAGTAAATACAAAGGCAATTTATTGCAGCATAATATTAGTTCGTTAGTAAATCATAATACTCCGTTTGTTCGAGATGTAATTATAGTTACTCGTAAGCTGTAATGTAATCATACAAATAAGTAATGTCATCGATAGATTATTCCGTGTGTATATAAGTAACCAATGAACGAGATACATCACAGTTTAATACGTGATTTGACCTCTGCGACGAATAAGATGTAGTTCCATAATATACCATAAGATTTGGATATGTATCCAAAAGAATATATTCATCCATTATACATTATAGCCATCACGTAGCCCAGAATTTAATCCGCTTGATTTTGGTGTATGGGGCGCATCAAAGCAACGTGTCCATAAAAATCCCATAAACATTCGCAACCAACTATGGGAAGAAATAAATACTGCAGCAGTTTTTTTAGAACCAATGATGCTATTTAATACGAGACCATCTTTTATGGAATATATTGACAAATGAATTAAAGAAACATTTCGAACACTTACTTTGATAAAAAGTTATGTTATTTAGTTTAACTATTTCTTAATTTGGTTTTTAAACAAAATGTTTTGATTATGACTTTAATTTAACATAAAACGTAAAATGTTTGATGTAAAATCCTTTTATCCTGTTATTTTGTTAAATCCTATTATTAATTATCCTGCTGATATATTTATTTTATTTAATACTTAGTTAATTATTAACTTTATTTAAAGGTATTTTATAAAAAAATTCAAAAGTATTAACGTTTTTGTCTATTTTTTCTTCGTTGCCTGGAGTAATTGCCTTAAATCAGAATTATGCAGCTGATTTGTAAAATGCGATTATCTCGAAAAATGTTGAGTTTTAAAGATATTAACAAGTATACCTTTTTTCTGTTAAAATAATGTGTCTTTAATATTTTTTGTTCCAGATACAGGTAACTTAAAGAACAAAAAAGTTAAGTACAAATTTATACCACATATGTGGTATATGTGGCGCCCTCTATCAGTTACATTACAGTTTGCATCAAATTATAATTTTCCATATTTAAAAGTACCCAGTTGTAAATTTTTATACATAAATGTTTATAAACATAAAAGTTATAGCAAAAAATAAAATTTTAAATTTGCACTTTAACACCCTGTATCTTTCTTAATATCAACATTTTATTAAAGCAATTTGGCTTAAATCGTAATATTTTAAAGTGTAGAATCTACTGTTTCTTTTTGTACAATTACTTAAGGACCACCCTGTATATATACAAGGTGGTCCAGAATTATGTACATTAATTTCTAGAGCTCATAGTACGTCCAAAAATAAGGGTACTTCTTAATGTACACTTTTTTTATAAAACTGAATAATAAGGGAGATACAACCCTTTAAAGGGGTGAATTGAAATTCTTATTTTTTCAAATATCTTCCAAACGGTTTTGAATACGGAGTTCATATTTTGGGAGTGATTATAAGACATTAGGATAATTAATTTCATGTCACCACCTACCACATCCTATATTAATACAGGGTAGTTTTGGAGGGTAAGTGGGGGTTATTGCGTCACATGTTTTTTAATTTTTACATATTTCAAAAAAATATTTTAAAAATTGTTTTCTTAGACTTTTCTACGTAAAAAAGGTGCTCTTGTAATATTTCGATAGATATCACCGTTTTCGATTTATTTAAACTCGAAGGTATACATGTATTTTATTGTAATCGTTACATTTCTTAATATTCATCAAGTATGCTTTGGAATTGACACTTGTGTTAGCAATAATATTACTTACTTACTTAATCAGTAGACCCATTTGTACCTTTCGGTGTTGGGCCGTTTAAAATACAATTCATTACATTACAATATTTGACAGTCTTCTGAGGTGTCCTAGCTCTTAAACTTTCTTCATTCCTTCCTATTGCATGCCATCTGTGTTGCTTCCTGCCAAGTCTTACCCTTACTCTGCAGTATCTGCGAGATGTCACTGTTCCATTCTTTAATGGGTCTTCCTCTTCTGTTCTTCCCTATTGGTTTGGCTTCCCACACTCTTTTAACTTGTCTATTATTGTCCATCCGGGTTAGATGTCCGAACCATGCCAATTTTTTCTCTTTGATTGACTCGAGTATCGGTTTGATTTTGAGTCTTTCTCTTATTGCTTCGTTTCTGATTCTATCAGTTCTTTTTACTCCTATCGTTCTTCTGAGGTATTTCATCTCTGCTGCCTGAATTCTGCTCTGATGTCTTTTGTTTAATATCCAATTTTCTGCTCCATATGTCACTGTAGGTCTATATATTGTTTTGTCTATTGTCATCTTAGTCTTTGTTGATATTTCTTTGTTATTAAGGAATCCTCTATTTAGTGCTTGGAATAGTTTTCCTGTGTTTTCCATTCTGTTGTTAAGATCATCCTCGATGTCTCCTTTGTTGTTGATTACTGTTCCTAAGTATTTGTATGAATTTGTCTGTATTATTTTTTGTTGGTCTATCATTAGTTCTATTTGATCTTCCGTCCCTTGTTTCCTTGATATTTTCATTATTTGAGTCTTCTCTTTGTTTACGTTTAAGTTGTATTTGCTTGCTTCTAGGTTCCATTTCTCTAAGTTGTATTTCAGTTTTTCTGCAGTTTCCGCAATTAATACTATGTCGTCTGCAAATATACACATCTCAGCATTTATCATTTGCATTCTGTTCCAACCGATGCAGTATTTCTTGAATGTTTTCTTACATTATTTCACTATCTCATCTATTACATTTATGAATAGTACTGGGCTAAGACTTCCCCTTGTCTAACTCCTTGGGTTGTTTCAAATGGTTCTGACTGTATATTTAACATTCTTACCGTATTTGTTGTTTTCATGTATATACTCTTTGTTGCTTCTATCAGTTCTTCACTTACTTGTTTCTTCTTTAGGCTTTCCCACATATCTTTTCTTTTGACTGAGTCGAATGCTTTTTCCATGTCTATAAAGCTCAGATGTATTTCTTTATTTTTCTTTAAGGCTTTTTCTATTACTTGTTGCATGGTGAATATATGGTCTTGTGTGTTGTGTCCTTTCCTGAATCCACTTTGTACATCCTCTAATTTATGTTCTATTTCTTTTCTAATTTTCCTTTCTATTATGGTTTCGTATACTTTTGCTGCTACACATAGTAGTGATATACCTCTATAGTTCCTACAGTCTCTTGTGTTTCCTTTTTTGTATATAGGTATAATTACTGCATTTGTCCATTCTCTGGGTATTACTTTTCTCTTCCATATTAGGTTATATATGTATACCAATTTTCCTTTTGCTTTAACTCCTATATATTTCATTTCTGGTGCTACTTCATCGCTTCCTGCTGCTTTTCCAATTTTTATCTTTCTTATTGTTTCTTCCAGTTCTTCTTTTTCTATAGTTTCTGGATTTTCCGTGTTTCTCATGGATACTCTCCTGTTGTGGCTTTCCTTCTCCATTGTATTCGCTTGATTTCCATTCAGTATTAGCTGAAAATGTTCCCTCCATCTTTCCATTATTGTCTTATCGTCGTTTATTATTGTTCCTTCCTTGTTCATTATTTGTTTCAGTTGCGTTTCTTTGTTGCTTCTTAGGTTTTTCAGTGATCTGTAAAATAATTTTACGTTTTCTGTGCTATTTTCTTCCATTTTTTCCCCGAATTTTTTCCAACTTTCTTTTTCTCTTTCTTAACTATCTCTTTAACTTTTGTTCTTTGTCTCTTATAATTTTCATATTTTTGTTGTGTTTTGTCTTGGATGTATTCTTTCCATAATTTCTTCTTTTCTTTTATTTCTCTTTTCACTTCATCGTTCCACCAAGATGTTCGTTTCCCTCTGTTGTTATTTCTTGTGGTTCCACATATTGATTTAGCTGTTTTTATCATCGCATTTTTAAATTTTCCCCATTCTTCTTCTATTGTTTCTGTTATTTCATGTTCATTATCCATCTCTTTCTCTAGTCCTTCTGAGTATCTTATTCTCGTTGTTTCTTCCCTTAGTTTATAAATTTTTATTATTTCTTTGTGTTTTCTGTTTATGTTCTTATTTCTTTTCTTTTGCTTTTGAATGTGGTTTCTAGTAGATAGTGGTCACTACCAATTTCATAACTCCTTTTTACCCTTACGTCTCTTATCCAGTTCTTCTCTGTTTTTTGCACTATAGTATAGTCTATAATTGATTGTTCATCTCTTGATTTGACTTCTCTTGTGATCTTGTGTATCCTTTTATGTTGGAAGTGTGTGTTCATAATCACCAGGTTATTGTCTAGACAGAATTCAAGTAGTAATTTTCCATTTTTGTTTAGTTTGTTCCATTTTTCTGTTTCTTTCCCCACTCTACTGTTCATGTCTCCTGTGATCACAATTTTCTCTGTACAATCATTTATCACTTCTTGTAATTTGTCCCAGAATTCATTCTTTTCATTTTTTGTTGCGTCTTCATCTGGTCCATAACATATGATTAGGTTTGTATTGGTTTCCTTTGTATCCATATCTATGTCTACTCTTAGTATACGTTCGTTGTAATATATCCAATTTTTTATTTTGTTGATACTCTCCTTCTTTATCATGCACGCTACTCCTGCCTGAGCTCTCTTCGTTTCTTCCACTCCACTGTATATTAGTAACATTCCGTTTTCTAATATTATTGATCCTTTTCCTTTTTTCTTTGTCTCTGTTATAGCTACTATTTCAATGTTCTTATCTCTAATTTCTTCCCCCAGTTCTATTTCCTTCCCATTTATACCTCTCACATTCCATGATGCCATTTTCCAAATTGTTTTGTTCTTTTCTGTGTTTAAGTTGTACTTCAATTTGTTTTTACTCCCGTTTGTGTTATTATCTTTAGATCTGCTCATGTCCCTGTTCTGTGCCTGTTTTGTTTCTCGGTCCGTTATTGTGTTTTCTTCAGCTAGTTTTTTGAACTAGTTGGTTCTGTATTGTATGTTATTTTTTCTATCTGGCTTGTTTTTTGATTCCATTTCCACTTAATGCCTTCAATAACTATGAAACCATATCCAATTTTTGTCCTTTTCCCATTAGTCTTTTCATCTGCTGCTATCTTGCTAAGATTTCTTTGTATCTCTATCTCTTTTAATGTTAGATCACATTCTATATATACTCTATGTTGCTTATAGTTTATTAGTTTACCCTTGGCTTTCAGTATTTTCATTTTATCTTCGAATTTTTTACATTCGATAACACACATTGTTTCATTTATCTTTTGTACCCTATTTATTTCTGATTTTACTCCCATTTTTGTTTCTATGAAGTTCTCCAGTTGCTTTGTTTCCATTGTGTCTATTGGTAAGCCTCTCATAATTAGGTTATTTTTCTTCTTTTCTTTCTGACATGCTTCCAATGCTATTTCTATTTTATCTATTTTTTGTTTCATCGTTCTCATTTCTTTCTTTAGATTTTCATTTTCTCTTATTATTTCTTTCATTTGCAATTTGTATTCACTATTTTCCTTTCTAATTTCTTTTAGTTCCTCAATCATATTACCCATTGTATTTTTTATCTCTTCCAGGTCATTGTTTTTCTTTTTATTATCGCTTGCTATTTGTCTCATTAGTTCCATCATTTCGTTCTGGCTGCTGGTTTCATTCGTTGTTGGTTTCGACCTGTCTGGCGTTCGGCTCACTTTTCTGCTCCTGCTAAATATATCTATCTCCTCTTTGCTTTTTCTTTTACCATCTTCATCAACCTTACCATCCGCCATTTTTCTTCTTATTCAAATAATTAAAGTATTTATAAATATAAATATTATAAGTAACGGTTACAAATCTCGACAAGCGCCGCGCCTACCTCTACAGTTAAATTTTAGCTATTATTCTCGATCCTAATCAGTTTCGACTTCTACCACTTGTAAATACAAAAATACAATCAATGTCAAAACAGCAAATAAATTCAGCCTTTTTAATTCTGTATAGTTTTACCGAAACCTGAATAACAGACCTATTGTTTTTGTTGATAATTATTATTGTTTATCTTTCTTAATCACCCGTCCAGCGCAAAAAGCTCAACTCGTTTCGACCACTCAGAAGTTTCACTTTTATCCGTAGGGCAATTATAACTAACTATTAATTTAATACAGTTCAAAATCAGATAACTGATTATTTACTTACATAAAGGTCCTTTTTAAATACACTTTACACTAATTTGCATGCAGATTACACTCGAAACCGCCCAAAATTGGAATTTAATTTCGGAGCGACACTACACGCGTCCAACTAGTCTGACCGCCAATCAATCGATACATATATTACAAATTAATGGAAAACTTAATTAATACTTAACATTTAATTAATGGCGAAAATAATATTTCACAACTGTTCAAAATGTCCTCCATTTTGTTGAATACATAATCTAATTCCTTTATTTAGCGAACGCATTAATCCATTTAATGTTACTGGATCGTTTTGTAAATCGGTAAATACTTGTTTAATTTTGTCTCTTAACTCATTTACTGTATTAATTGGAGTGTTATACACTTTTGATTTCAAATAACTCCATACTGTAAAGTCCATTGGATTAAGATCACAACTACGAACAGGCCAATGAATCGGTGCATCCGCACCCCAGCCCATCCACCTATCAGGGAAATGTTCATGTAACCACCTTCTACAAATTCTTGTGTAATGTGGCGTAGCACCATCATGTATAAAAAACATGTTTCTTCGTATTTGTAATGAAATATCTTCCAAAATATCATGTAAAATATTGTCTAGAAAATTGTAATACATGTTACCATTTAAATTTCCGGGAAAGATGTGGTATCCTAAGAAACTATTTCCTAAAGTAGCTGCCCAAACGTTTATCTTGAACGTGTGTTGGAAGTGAGTTTCCATTGTAGCCCTTGTATTTTTTTCAGCCCAGAAGTGCATATTTCTAGAATTGAACATACCTTGTCTTGTAAATGTGGCCTCGTCTGTAAACAGAATGTTGCTTAAAAAATTTGGTGCAGTTTGAACTTTATTTTGCAATACTTCACAAAAATCAACTCTAAGTGGCATATCGTCAGGTAACAATTCCTGCACTTGTCGATAGTGGTAAGGATGTAATTGCTCTTCATGCAGAACTCTTAAAACACTTTAATGGGGAATATTCGTTCTTAATCCTAACCTGCGTGTACTTATTGTGGGGTCATTTATTACAGCATCCAATAGTTGCTGTTCAACGCGAATATTTCTTACTTCTCTACGACGACCAGCATCTGTATTCCTTTTTTGAAGACAACCGGTTTCTCTCAGTCGTCGTTCAGTACTTACAAAAGTCCTGGCATTGGGAATATTTCTGTTCGGATACTTTTCTCTGTAGCGTCTTACAGCAGCAGCAGCATATCCCGAACATTCCCCTAATACTAAAAGTATGTCTGTCATCTCAGAATTTGAATAGTGTGCCATATTGCGGGCAAATAAATTTAAAAATATAGCAAAAGAGACGTGTTAAACAAATTTTACTGTCGAGTACAAAGTGTAGATAAAATAATTTAATTGTTATTAAACGTCACTGACAATTCATAGACTACTTGAGATTAAAGTGTTGTTGCTCACACAAGTGTCAATTCCAAAGCATACTTGATGAATATTAAGAAATGTAACGATTACAATAAAATACATGTATACCTTCGAGTTTAAATAAATCGAAAACGTTGATATCTATCGAAATATTACAAGAGCACCTTTTTTGCGTAGAAAAGTCTAAGGAAACAATTTTTAAAATATTTTTTTTAAATATGTAAACATTAAAAAAGATGTGACGCAATAACCCCCACTTACACTCCAAAACTACCCTGTATTAATATAGGATGTGGTAGGTGGTGACATGAAATTAATTATCCTAATGTCTTATAATCACTCCCAAAATATGAACTCCGTATTCAAAACCGTTTGGAAGATATTTGAAAAAATAGGAATTTCAATTCACCCCTTGGGTTGTATCTCCCTTATTATTCAGTTTTATAAAAAAGTGTACATAAAGAAGTACCCTTATTTTTGGAAGTACTATGAGCTCTAGAAATTAATGTACATAATTCTGGACCACCTTGTATATATATATATATATATATATAATAAAGTTTTATTTTGAGGTTGCAGTCATAAATAGGGCAGGAAAGTAAAACTCTTTGTTCGTTATCAAGCTTTCGCAAAATTTATTTGCTTCTTCAGGATATGCTAAAATATGGTATTAGTAAATACAACGAAATTAGAACTAAATAGCATTGTATAAAACTAGTATAAAAACTTACAACATGAGGTTAATCCATTAAATTTTCAAATTTACAAAACATTAAAACTTAATTTTAAAATTTATACAGTTATGTAAGTACAATATTCCATATTTTAATGTCATAATGAATTTTTACAAAATTAAATTAAATTGGAATATTGTACTTACATAACTGTATAAATTTTAAAATTAAGTTTTAATGTTTTGTAAATTTGAAAATTTACTGGATTAACCTCATGTTGTAAGTTTTTATACTAGTTTTATACAATGCTATTTAGTTCTAATTTCGTTGTATTTACTAATACCATATTTTAGCATATCCTGAAGAAGCAAATAAATTTTGCGAAAGCTTGATAACGAACAAAGAGTTTTACTTTCCTGCCCTATTTATGACTGCAACCTCAAAATAAAACTTTATTTTACATAACGTGTCAGTCAATAATACCTAACTACTTTATATATATATATATATATATATATATATATATATATATATATATATATATATATATATATATATATATATATATATATATATATATATATATATATATATATAGTAAACTCTTAAATATTGGGGAAATCTGAAGACTCTAATGAGTATCAATTGTTTCGCCGAACGCTTTCGCCAAAGAGAATTAATTTGGCTTCTTCAGGGCTTAAAGAGAATAAATTATAATTAGCTATCATATATTATCTATTAAAAACATTATTGATCTTACCGTAACTTAGAATTGTAGAGTTAGAATATTAAAAAACTTTGCTAGTGACAACATAATGGTGTTTTTTGTTACTATGTGCAAAAAAAAAATTTTTTAACGTTGGAAATGTATGGTAGCTTTGAACTTAAAACGCAAAGGTTTACCCAAGGTTAATCGAAAAACCCAATGTAACTACATTTAAAAGGAGGTATCTCTTTGAATTGTCGGCAATAACTAAATTTTTGATTGTTAGAAAGTTTAAATGTGAGGTTCTGTTTTAGCCAGAACGCATGCGCTGACAAATTCAAGTAGTTCTTTTGAATCTTTATGTCGTTAAGGTTCATTGGTAAAACCGAATGAAATTAAATCCCAGAATAGGGAAATATTATTTTGATTTTCTTTTTTAATTATATTATATTGTTCATGTATTATTATAATATCTTATTGAGATGTATCTAAGAAAAGCAAGGAAATGTTATCTTTTTTAGTTAATAAAAATTAATTATAAAAGTAGGTTAGTTGTTAATGGATATATCAGTCAAGTTAGTTATCTGTGATGTTGTATTGTTCTTGGTATCTGATTTAAGTAAGAAGTGGTATATATCGCTTAGATTCTTAATGTCACTCTTAACATTAATGGAGAAATCGTTAAGGAAAATATAAGACATTTCAATGAACTCTCTTTTAGATTTATTGTTCTCGCGGTGGAGAATTGTAGTGTTAGTATAGTCCATGAGATGATCAGTGGAATGGATATGTTTGGCTAATGCACAGCGATCAGGGTGAAGTCGAGAATCACTTTTGTGTAGTGTAATACGTGATTTCAATAATTGAGATGTTTGGCCGATGTAGGAATTGCTGCAAGAGAGGCATGGAATGTTATAGACAATATTACTAAGCCTATCTATGGGAGTCTTATCTTTTATCTTAGAATAAAGATTATTAATTGTTAGGGCTGATCTACAAGTCACATTAAGTTTAATGTTGTTATTATTATTACCAAAGCTATTTTCAACACTTTTCAGAATCCTTGTTAACCCCGGAGTTCTCTGAAATATGGTAATGAAAAATATTTGTTGATAGGAGTATCCGAGACTGGGTTCCCACTTAAGACATCAGGATCAGCATTGTTAGTCGCGAAGGAAGGTGAAGTATATTACGTTTGGCGAAACAATTGATACTCTTTAGAGTCTTTCTTGCAGATTTCCCCAATATTTAAGAGTTTACTATCTAACTTATCTGCAAAGATTAAATTTCTTTTCTTTTCTATATATATATATATATATATATATATATATATATATATATATATATACATATACATATATATATATATATATATATATATATATATATATATATATATATATATATATATATACAGTGTAGGTAAAAGTTTATGGTGGGTATGGGACCTTACGTGAGATGGAGTGAGAAACACCTGTTTAAAAAGAGGGGTATATTAGGTCCGCCCTTTAAATATCGCCGAAAATACATGAGTGGAAATAATAAAAAAGGGGAAATTCAACGTTGCCAAACTTATTGGTTTTATTTAACCTGTTGTCTTTGCAGCATTTGAAAAATGTTCTAAGATAATAAAATTTGGGCGAAATGGATTTAAATGGCAGCTTACTGTTTTTTATTGGAAATATGCCACAATTTTACTTTACAATAAGTGTTATTTAACATTTTGATTTCCACTTCGGAAATCGTTTTATATAAATAAAATTTATTCATGTTTCGTATTTTAAGTACGATTTCCGAATTAAAAATTTAAACATCAAAATAAGCTTATTTTAAAGTCACATTGTGCCTTATTTCCAATAAAAATAAACTGTATTATAACGCCAACAATAAACAAGCTTCATACAAAATTATTTGGCAACGTCACGTTGCAACAACAATACCACTTCAGCAACCTCAGAACAGGTATTCCACAGGCCATAACTAAGAAACTAGAGGTGGGACGTTGACATTTTTATCGTTAACGAAACTGAATCGTTTTTCGTAAACAAGTAACTAGTTGATTGTTACCAGTAGTTTCAAATAAGCGTGTGTATAAACAAACATAATGGATATTATCGTTTATGTGTATATTTATTGAAGTGAAAGAAACTTATGTAGGATATATTTATTATAACTTGAAAAATAAACTAAACAATACAAATAGTAAATCGTACATTTACATTACACGTTATTATTAAATCGCAAATCGTCTAAATTGACATTTAAAAACATAAGTTTTTCTACTTTACTTCTTGTTAACCGTGTTCTTCTTTTATTTAAAATTAAATAAAATTTTAAACATGTGTTCATATTTACAATATTTTATGAATATAGTGGTTAAGTTAAGATATACATGGCGATGGTTTTTCCACCATTGTAATGGACTCTTGATACAGGTGTACGTTTAGATGAGGCATGTACAATTAATTGATCAAAAATACTTACGTCATCTTTATCGGTTTCTTTTTCTTGTACTGGTTGATTTTCAATAGTACAATCTTCTTGTTCTTTAATTATAGAAGTAACCAGCTTCTTAACTCTTTCTTTTGTTTTTTTTAGCTTCATTTTTATCAGATCCCTGCACTTTAAATCGTGAATCCATAAATGTACATAATGACAATGTGCCGTTCTGTTCTATCCCTCTAAATCTTTTTGTTAAACCCGATATTAGTAATTGTACTACGTCGGATACTATGGATGTAAGGTTATCGTTTGCTAAAATTTTATTAGAAGATTCTTGCAGGCAGCGTACCATAACAATCACTGAACTACCCTTCAAGTATTTTTGGCCACTTATTGTACTTGTTATTTTTTTAAAAGGCCGTAAAATTTGGGAAAGTTGAGAACAAATAATCCAGTCTTCATTATTTAGATTTGGTCTAAGTCTAAGTCTGTATTAACTAATACCAATGTGGAACGGATTGCCTCTTCTAACTCGGTCATTCTTTTTAACATGTAGTAGATGAAGTTCTACCTAGTTTCCACGTCTTGAATTGGCCGTTTGGGAACTTTGTTATGTTGTAATCGATATTTAAAAGCACTTCTGAAGATAAGGTACATTTTTTGAAATGTGTTTTTTTCCGAATTGTCGAAAAAAGACTTTTTATTTTATCTATTTGTACACGACAGTATGTAAGTGTATCCTCCACCAATAAATTTAACGTATGAGCAAAACAATTTAAATGTTTTCATTCCAAAACATATTTAATAGCTTTGACCATATTTGAGGCATTATCAGTTACTGCAAAATGTACTTTTGGTTTTAAACCCCACTGATTAATAATTTCACTAATTTCAAAAGCGATATTTTCTGAATTCTGAATAATGACAGCAGCCTAATAAAACCGTTTTAAATTCTTATTTTCGGTTAAATATTGTCCTGTTAATGCGATGTATCTCTCAGTTATTCCAGATGTCTAGAGGTCAGTAGTAATACAGATATTTTCTACTTTTTTAACAACTTGTGATCTAATAATTTGCACAGTTTTGATATAACATTCCTAAAGTAATGAACCTGACAAAGTTTTTCTTGTTGGTGGTTTATATCCAGGAATCCACCCTGCAAACTTTTTAAAAGCTCGTTCTTCAACTATGGAAAACAGATGGAACGAGTCTTTGCATAGGTTTAGTAAATCCATATCTATTTGTTTCTTTTGTTCTAAACTAATATTTTTATTAATGGAAGTATCCATCACCTTCGAAAACGCAGATCAATCGTAAATCGAAACTCATTCATTAATCAGAATACCTAGTTATTTTATTTTCAACGTTAACCGATAGCCCGACTGTCCACTGTCCCGAAAGAGTTATTTTTAGTTTTGTAGTAGTCTCTCAGATCAACTAATCGTGCTCGTCGACGTAAAGTGTTCGTTGCTCCTCTGTTTACGTCTAAACAAAACGTAGTTTTTTTGAATCAACCATCAACTAGTTGGCTTACCAGTGAGAAACTGTAGATTCGTAAATGACAAATAATGATTTAAAATGCAGGGATTTTCTGATAAAAATGAAAGTAAAAAACAAAAGAAAGAGTTAAGAAGCTGGTTACTTCTATAAAAAAAGAAAAAGAAGATTGTACTATTGAAAATCAACCAGTACAAGAAAAAGAAACTGATAAAGATGACTTAAGTCTATGGTGTATTTTTGATGAATTGGACATGACTCATCTAAACATACACCTGTATCGAGAGATATGAAGGAAGTCGACATGTATTTGTCTGATGATATATACCCACAAAAAAATTCGAACGGAGATTGGAACTGTCCATTACAGTGGTGGAAAAACCATCGCCATGTGTATCCTAACTTAACCACTGTATTCATAAAATATTGTAGTATTGTAACAAAATCTGTTCCTTGTGAACACATGTTTAAAATCTGGTTTAATTTTAAATAAAAGAAGAACAGTGCTAACCAGAAAAGTGGAAAAACTTAAGTTCTTAAATGTCAATATACACGATTCGCGATTTAATAATGTGTAATGTAAATGTAACTACTATTTGTATATTTAAAATGTCAACGACCCACCTCTAGTTTCTTATATTAGGATAGGAAGCAGAGATATGTAAAATATCTTTGATCGGAACTAATCGTCTCACCAATGGGCAATGGGCGTCAAATATGGAGGGAAGACCAAGGGGAAATATGATTTTTATCTTTGTCTATTCGCTGAAAATATGATTTTATATCTGTGTTAGATATCCTGTTAAATTTTACCATACCGACCATAAACTTTTACCTACACTGTATATATAGATATATCAAAGGTATTCACCTAGTGAATTCAGAGATTTAGTCGGTCATTCAGGTGGCCAATAAACAAAAAGGAAGTTGACTACTTCATTAGTTTAATTGAAGACGTTTCGCCTTATTTTTCTAAGCCTTCATCAGTTCTCTAAAATATAGAATCTAAGTTAATAGTTCATAGCTTACAACTCAATATGTAGTATATTCTCGATGTTGTATATGTACTGTATAATTTACTCAATATTTAAAACTAACTTAACATAACTACAAAAAGAAAATAAAAACAAAAAACACACAAACTCTGCAGTTAATACTGTTCATATTCGAAGATTTATATATATATATATATATATATATATATATATATATATATATATATATATATATATATATATACACATATATATATATATACACACATATATATATATATATATATATATATATATATATATATATATATATATATAATTTATATAATTTATATCACGAAACACTTTTTTGAATTTTTTAAAAAATAATTTTATTTCGAAAATACAATTAGCAATTACTGAACTTAAAAACATAAATATATTGAACTAAAATAAAGAGCGACGAGTGGTTTTACAATATTAGTATGTAGTAGTAATGAGCAGTTTGCTCATTTAGGATCAGTTGTTCTGTCCTCTGCTGAGGTAGTTGTCTCAGTTCACTTCTACACACTACACACTACACTTCACACCTTTGGCGCCACAGTGGCATGATTTGGAACTGTTACACGTTACCACTGAATCAGCAGTTACTAATATTGTAAAACCACTCGTCGCTCTTTATTGTAGTTCAATATATTTATGTTTTTAAGTTCAGTAATTGCTAATTGTATTTTCGAAATAAAATTATTTTTTAAAAAAGTCAAAAAAGTGTTTCGTGATATATATATATATATATATATATATATATATATATATATATATATATATATATATATATATATATATATATTGAAATGATATTGTTTAAAAAAATTAATTTATAAGTTATATACTACATAATATTAGATATAAAAAAGTATTTGATTATTTTAAATAAGTTATATACTGGAGAATTTAATAAAAATATATTTATGTGAGGGCATTTTTAATAAATTAGCATATAATAAGTGTAAAAAGTTATATTTTAATGTTGTAAATATATTTAAGTGAGCCATGTGCATAGGCAACCAACTATACAGTAAATTGACAGATAGAAATTAATCATAATACGAATATAAGTGGGGTTATAATAATAATGTTAGTTTAAAATGTTTAATATATATATATTTAATGATTTAAATGTTTATTCTGATCTGAAAAGCCTAAATGTCAACAAAATTATTAATAGAAAAGAATGGAATTCTCTGGATCACCGGAGATGGCCATGTTTGCGAAATGGTTTGTTCCAGAAAATTCAGACATGTATTTAATAGAACAAATTGGAACATGATCTCTTACCAGATGATTCTGGAATATCCAAAAAGATATAAATACCCGTGATTTGGATTCAAGATGGCAGTTTTTAGTCAGAAGTCAGGCCAGTTCATTATGAAAGTTAGTAGACACATTTAGTTAGTGAATAGTGAAGTAAATTGTTCAGAATTTTCAAGAAGTCAGTCAGAAAAGTTTAGTAAGAAATATGAAAGATTAGTTGGAGTCAGTGAATCAGTTACAAATAGTCAAATTGTTTAATATAGTGAGTTAAATGAAGATTAAAAATTATGCATATATTTAATGCACATTTATAATTATACACAAATAATTATTGAAGATTATAAAAGTATATTAGAAGAATATTGGATGGACATTGGAAGAAAATAAAATTATATTATGATTGGAGATTAGTATAAATCAACTTATAATAATTGGATATTGGTATATTGAAAAGAAGAATAAATATAAATGGTGTTTGCTGGTTTGCTTGGTGGTGTAGAAATGCTGGTGAAGAAAACTATATCTTAAATTGGTAGAAGCTGATAATTGGAAAAAGTAATTTCACAAAAACAAGGATAACCGAAGTACGAAGACATTTAGTGATGATTAGAATCTATATAGTGGAAAACAGTTCATTTAGGCATTCAGTAAAAGAAAGGTACAAAATTTTGTTAATATAATTTAGTTAGTGTCATAACAATTTCAATTTTGAAGATAGTTTGTTTAAATTTTACATTGTCTATAGAATTTAATTAGTTTTATAAGAATATCAATTTAAAGATAGTTTATTTTAAATTTACATTGGCTAAGTTAGATATATATGTGTGTTTCATAATAGTTATAATAAAGATAATTTAAAAAAGTACTTACAAGCTAATTCTTTGAGAACCGCGATAAAAACCCTATATATTATATTATTAAAAATACTCATTGCTCATCATTCAAACAAACAACACATCATAACAATTTGGCACCCAACGCGGTGGCTCTCTATTTAAAAGAATTAGTTTGGGAAGATAAGTGCTCTCATATAATTAAATTAATTATCAGTAGAAAGAAAAAATTATAGATTTTATTTTTAATTATATTTGAACAAGTAAAGTCTCAAAATGTCTCAAGGAAAGAAAGGTACAAGAAGCAAAAAGAATGAAGAAGATGTGGAAGTAGAAACACAACCTATACAAAAGGAGAGTTTAGTTCAAGTTCCACAAAATACTGCAGAAATGAATCCAGAAAGAGAGGAAAATGTCAATATGGCAGCTTTGATGTCATTAATGATGCAGATGAACAAGACAATGGAAGAGAATACAAAAAAAATGGAAGAGAATACAAAAAAAATGGAAGAGAATTCAAAAGAAATCAAAGAAGACATAAAAAAATTGGAAGAGAATTCAAAAGAAGTCAAAGAAGACATAAAAAAATTGGAAGAGAATTCAAAAGAAGTCAAAGAAGACATGAAAAAAATGGAACAAAAATTAGAAGAGAATTATAGAAAATTAGAAAAGAAAATAGAAGATAATAATAATAAAATTGTAAAACAAATAGAAAAACAAATGGATAAAAAACTTGAAGCTGCAGAGAAAAAAGTAGCAAATGAAATAAAAATTATACGGAATGACTACAAGAAAAGGATAGAAAATGAGAGGACAGAAGTAAAGAGGATTATTCAAGATAATAAGATAGATATAGAACAGAAAATAGAGTTACAGAAATGTAACTTAGAAGTAAAAATTAACGAAGACAGGAGAAACGCAGAAGAAAAATTAGATGATATACAACAAAATATCCAAATAAATAATAATCAAATAAGAAATGTGGAACAGAGAATAGATGATATTTCACAAATGAGAGACATAGGAAGACCTTACTTAAATTTAACAAATGAGACTGGGATTAAATTCTCTGGTAATATAAAAAATTTGCATCCTAGAGTATACATAAATAGTTTAAAACATAAATTAAGATTTGTGAATAATATTAATGATATTAAAGATTATATTAGAGTGACATTAAATGACAATGCAGCAACTTGGTTTGCTAGTATTGAGAATGATTTAGATAATTTTCAAACATTTGAAAATAAATTTTTAAATTATTATTGGGGTGAATTGGAGCAAGCCAAGTTTAGAGAAATTCTATATTTTGGAAAGTATAATCAAAATTTAAAATCAAATATGGTAGATTATGCATTGAAATTGATAACAGTTGCAAAATATTTAGAACCACCACTTAGAGAGGATGAAACAGTCTTAAATGTATCTAGACATTTTGATACTGGTGTTGTGCAAACCGTAACTGTACAAAATATTCAAACAATAGATAGTTTTATTAATTTTATTCAAAGAATACAAAGAGGCAATATGACAAGTAATAATAACAACAGAAAAAACAATAATAACTTTCAATATAATAAAAATGATAATCAACAATATAGACAATCATATAACAATAATACTAGGTATGGTGATAGTTTACAAAATTTTAATAATAATAACAGTAATCCAAATAGACAGAACTTTAATAATAATACTAGTTATAATAGACAAAATTTGAATAATAATACTAATTATAATAGACAACATTTTAATAACAGTACTAATAATAATAGACAAGATTTTAACAATAGAAAAAATACAGAGCGACCTAGCTATAACAGACAGGTAAATTGTGTTCGAAGGAATAGGAGCTGCGAAGACAGGGAACGAAATCGTACAAGGCAAGAAAATGTGAGTAGAAGTCATAGTAGGGAAAGACATAGGACATCAGATCCAAGTGGTCAGATACAATCTGACAATTCTAATAATCAAAATTTTGTGCAGTAAACTTTCTGAATTACAAGTTAGGCCATTGCTATTATGAAAAACCTTCAGAATTTATTTCTTTAGATGAAGAGAAAATTATTGAATCTATTAATTTAATTTATATAAATGCTTTGGCCAAAAATAAAATGATTAAAATTATGAAAAATACTGGTTTAGAAAGTACTTTAGTCTCGGAGAATTTTATTTTTAATACATTAAAACTATCAGATATAATAAAGATTCCAAAAATTAAAATTGTTGGTGCAAATAATAAGAAGTTGGGTGAAATTGATAAACTAGCCAATTTTAAAATTAATATTCTTAATAACGAAATTAATATGCAAGGATTTATTGTCAAGGATTTATGTGTTGATATATTAATGGGAAATGATGAATTGGAAAAAAAGAAAGTAAAGATAGATTTTGAAGAAAAAATGGTAACTTTGGAAGGGCAAATAATTAAATTTATGCAGAAAGATGAGGTAGAAGAAGGAATAAGAGTTGATAGGATATTATTAAAAGAAAATAATGATGTTTATGAAGAAGAAATGTATTTTGATGATAGGGAAATGTCCCAAAAGAATGTAAAGAATAATTATTGTAGTAAATATTTAAGGAATGGAAATTTTAAGCAGATGGATGCCTACGAGGCGGAGTGCGTAAAATTGGAAGCAAGGAATAATGAGTACATAATGAAGAATAATTTTATTTGTAAAGAAGAAGATGTGATAAAAGTTTTAAATTGCCCTGAAGAATATAAATCAATAGTCATTTCCATATTGCAGCAACACAAGGGACTTGTCAATAAAGAAAATAGAATTGCACAAAATTATATCCATAGTATAAAAGTTAAAGAAGAAAAAGATTTTAAAACAAAATCATACCCAATACCATATAAATACAGAGAAGAAGTAAACAAAACAATTAATAATATGTTAGAAGATGGGATCATTGAGAAGGCAGACACACGTTTTATTAACCCCATAGTAGTAGTACGAAAAAGATCAGGTGAAATCAGGTTATGTTTGGATGCAAGGAATATTAACAAGATTACTGAAAAGCAATTTGAAGCACCAATGAGTATAGATGGAATATTAGGAAGAATTACAGGAATGTCATTTTTCACTAAAATCGATTTACAGCATAGTTTCTGGTTAATACCTCTAGAAAGAAAAAGTAGACAGTATACAGGATTTCAGATAGATGGAGTAGTATATCAATTCAAAGTAGTACCATTTGGACTTCAATCATCTCTATGTAGATGTCTTCATGATATTTTGGATCAATATGAACATTTTGTAATTCACTACATTGATGATATATTAATTTTTTCTAAAACTGCTGAAGATCATGAGAAACACCTAAAAATTATAATAAATAGATTAGACAAAGTTGGACTAAAAATAAATCAAGAAAAATGTACATTTTTTCAAAAAGAAGTCATATATCTAGGTTATAAACTTAACACTAAGGGAATCGAAATGGATCCAGAACGGACACAAGTCATTCAGGAATATAAAACACCACACAATTTAAGAACTTTAAGAGGATTTATTGGAATAATTAATTATTATAAAAGGATGATACCAGATCTAAGTATAAAAGAAATTCCATTACTTGAACTACTGAGAAAAGGTGTAAAATGGAGATGGGATCAGAGAAGAGAACTAGCATTCCAAGAAATTAAAAACATTTTTCTGTCAAATTTGAAAATATACTATCCTGACTACACACAGCCATTCATATTAAGAACAGATGCATCAATAGAGAGATTATCAGGGGTATTATTACAAATACATGATGGGGTCGAATACCCAATACAATTCATTTCAAGAATTACAAAGCCACATGAAAAGGGTTACTCAGTTTCAGAATTAGAACTAGCAAGTATAATACACTGTGTCACAAAATTAAGATTTTATTTGTTGGGTAATGAATTTACAATAGAAACAGATCACCAAGCTTTAACGTCTATATTAAATAACAAATATGGAAACAGTAGAATACATCGGTGGAGTCTAATACTTAGTGAATACTGCTTTGAAATCAAATACATTTCTGGAAAATCCAATATAGTGGCAGATGCTTTATCAAGGTTAGAAAATACACCACAAAAAGGGCAGCGAACAATAAAAATTGGATTAAATCAATTAGTAGAAAGTACTGGATTATATTCTAAAGAAGAAATTATAAGAGATCAGATCAATTTGAGTGAAAAACAAAAAGTCCTTAGGAAAGATGGGGTATATTATAAAATAATAAATGGCATAGAAGTATATGTAATAACTAGAACTTTAGCAAAGAAAATATTGAAAAATTTACATAACAATTATATGCATATTGGTTCAAGAAAGCTATGGATGCTATTTAGGGACAATTATTTTGCAAATAATGACATAAGTATAGCAAAAGAAATTACTACCCAATGCCCAATATGTCAACTAAACAAAGAAAAGAATTTCAAAAACCAGAACACATATAAATCTAATGTTGTATATGAAAAACTAAATACAGTTTCCATGGATTTTATTTCAAATTTAGTTCTCAGTCCAACAGGAAAAAAGCATATACTAGTGATAGTTGATTTATATACAAAATTTATTAAACTATATCCCTGCTCCAGAACAAATGTTAAAACATTAAAATTATATATTAATCAATTTTTCGAAGAAATAGGACCATTTAGAAATTGCATAATAGATAATGCTACATATTTTAACAACCAAAAATTTCGGACATTTTGTGAGAAAAAGGGAATCAACATTCATTTTACAAGTATCAGACATCCTCAGGCAAATCCTGCAGAAAGATATATTAAAGAAGTTATAAAATATTTAAGGATACTGTGCCAAAACCAACATGAAACTTGGCAGCAACATATACCACAAGTAGAATATTTTTTAAATAATACACATAATTTGAATACAGAGGAAGTACCAGAATATTTAATGTTTGGCCATATAGGAAACAGAAAGTGGATTAGTGAATATAATCAGGATATGTTAGAACAAGTAATGCAGAAAGTGAATAACCGAATTAGGAGGAAGGAGGAGGAGGACCAAGTGTTAATTCGTTCACTTAGAAAAAGTAATGTTAAAGAAAATCGTTGTAAGAAATTACAACCAATGTTTGAAGGTCCATATAGAATTGAAAATCAGAATGCACTAAATAGTTATGTGTTAATAGATGCAGAGAACAGACTAAGAGGCATGTTTCATATTAATGACATTTTTCAATATCATGAAGACATTGAATAATGTTTTCTATACCTTTAACACAAATATAATAACACTAATAACTTACTGATAGATCCATTTCATACATAGATGCTAGATTTCATTGTTTTGAATCAATTTGACATCATACTTGTTGAATTTTGTATATATGGAAATTATTTTGTACCCTAAAAATCATAATTTGGGGGTTAGATACAAAATTGATTTTATAAATGTCTTTCTAATATAATAAAGTATAAAACTTACCAATTTATATGGATGAAAGCCTGTTGAATGGAAATAATTCCTAGATTTGTATCTTAACATCCATTGTAAAATGTAAACACAATAAAACAACACACAAACTTTATTTGACATGACAGTTTGACATAGACAGCGAACAGGGATGTATTTGATAGAACAATTAAAATAGGAAATTAAATTATTTCATTTATTATAATTACTAAGGTATGTGGATAAGAAAATTAATATTTAAAAAAATAATAAGTAAATTATTTATTTTAAATTTAATTTTGGGGTGTTTGAAATGATATTGTTTAAAAAAATTAATTTATAAGTTATATACTACATAATATTAGATATAAAAAAGTATTTGATTATTTTAAATAAGTTATATACTAGAGAATTTAATAAAAAGATATTTATGTGAGGGCATTTTTAATAAATTAGCATATAATAAGTGTAAAAAGTTATATTTTAATGTTGTAAATATATTTAAGTGAGCCATGTGCATAGGCAACCAACTATACAGTAAATTGACAGATAGAAATTAATCATAATACGAATATAAGTGGGGTTATAATAATAATGTTAGTTTAAAATGTTTAATTTATATATATTTAATGATTTAAATGTTTATTCTGATCTGAAAAGCCTAAATGTCAACAAAATTATTAATAGAAAATCACCGGAGATGGCCATGTTTGCGAAATGGTTTGTTCCAGAAAATTCAGACATGTATTTAATAGAACAAATTGGAACATGATCTCTTACCAGATGATTCTGGAATATCCAAAAAGATATAAATACCCGTGATTTGGATTCAAGATGGCAGTTTTTAGTCAGAAGTCAGGCCAGTTCATTATGAAAGTTAGTAGACACATTTAGTTAGTGAATAGTGAAGTAAATTGTTCAGAATTTTCAAGAAGTCAGTCAGAAAAGTTTAGTAAGAAATATGAAAGATTAGTTGGAGTCAGTGAATCAGTTACAAATAGTCAAATTGTTTAATATAGTGAGTTAAATGAAGATTAAAAATTATGCATATATTTAATGCACATTTATAATTATACACAAATAATTATTGAAGATTATAAAAGTATATTAGAAGAATATTGGATGGACATTGGAAGGAATTAAAATTATATTATGATTGGAGATTAGTATAAATCAACTTATAATAATTGGATATTGGTATATTGAAAAGAAGAATAAATATAAATGGTGTTTGCTGGTTTGCTTGGTGGTGTAGAAATGCTGGTGAAGAAAACTATATCTTAAATTGGTAGAAGCTGATAATTGGAAAAAGTAATTTCACAAAAACAAGGATAACCGAAGTACGAAGACATTTAGTGATGATTAGAATCTATATAGTGGAAAACAGTTCATTTAGGCATTCAGTGAAAGAAAGGTACAAAATTTTGTTAATATAATTTAGTTAGTGTCATAACAATTTCAATTTTGAAGATAGTTTGTTTAAATTTTACATTGTCTATAGAATTTAATTAGTTTTATAAGAATATCAATTTAAAGATAGTTTATTTTAAATTTACATTGGCTAAGTTAGATATATATGTGTGTTTCATAATAGTTATAATAAAGATAATTTAAAAAAGTACTTACAAGCTAATTCTTTGAGAACCGCGATAAAAACCCTATATATTATATTATTAAAAATACTCATTGCTCATCATTCAAACAAACAACACATCATAACAATATATATATATATATATATATATATATATATATATATATATATATATCAATATATATATATATATATATATATATATATATATATATATATATATATATATATATATATATATATATATATATATATATATATATATATATATATAATTTATATCACGAAACACTTTTTTGACTTTTTTAAAAAATAATTTTATTTCGAAAATACAATTAGCAATTACTGAACTTAAAAACATAAATATATTGAACTAAAATAAAGAGCGACAAGTGGTTTTACAATATTAGTAACTGCTGATTCAGTGGTAACGTGTAACAGTTCCAAATCATGCCACTGTGGCGCCAAAGGTGTGAAGTGTAGTGTGTAGTGTGTAGAAGTGAACTGAGACAACTACCTCAGCAGAGGACAGAACAACTGATCCTAAATGAGCAAACTGCGAGCAAGCCCACACAGCTAACTATCGAAGATGACCAAAAGCACCGAAAAAGAAAGCCACCCCACAACAACAAAAGGCAATTCCATCAACACCAGCAACACCATCAATAAGGGGATTACGGGATCAATTAGGGGATTACGTAAATGGAAAAATGTATCTACAATTCCAGGAATTGCCGGAATTATTGTAAGCAGTACCGTTGAACATACGTCAAAGAATGTGTATAAGATATGATGGCGCTCAAGTATATCACAATTTTTTAGTGAATGAACATTTAAATAATAATTTTCCTGAAACATGGAGTAGAAGAAGGTGACATAAGTTGGCCTCTACGATCTCCAGAGTAAAACAAGCTTGACTTTTTATAAAAAATAAGGTATATAAAACACTAACTAAACAAGAAATGTGTTTATCTGTATATATATAATGTTCGGAAAGATTTCAGCGGTTAGTACAATTAAACCTAGAGCTAAGATTAATACTATTATAAAAATTAATATTAAACTCACCAGTCTTCCGGGTTGAACCGCGTCGATATCCATTGGGCCGAGCTTTCGACATCCTCTCTGATCTCTTCTTCAGCCCTGAAGAATTATCAAATTTTTGATTTTTAAAAATAAATTCTGGTCAATCAAGTCGTTTATTCGTCAAGTCGTTAATATTAGGTAAATAAGGTTATTTTACTCTAAACTTAAATGATAATTTAAATTGCTTAAACAAGTCGTTTTAACTGAAAGAAGTGCATGGATCAGTAACGAGTATTCCCCCCTCTAGCTTTTATTACTGCTTACAGTAATTAAAATTGCATTAATCTTCGAATTTGGACCTCATCAAGATAATTACTCACTATGGCAGCGGCATGTGGTCGAGCATTATCGTGCATTAACGTGAATCTTTTATATCCAATGTAACCAACATATGAAAAAACATGATCTTGCAGGATGTTTTAAACGTAAGAATCACCAGTCATCCGTCCAATCACTTCCACAAGTGCGGTACGTACCTCCTAACTAATACCTTACCAAAGAATTATGCCATTAACTCCAAAACTAACGGGTTGGGCGAGACTCCAGCTGGCAAATCGTTCTCCAACTCTTCTGTAGACGTAGTTTTGACCATCTGGCTTCCATAATAGGATTCTGGTCTTATCAGTGAAAAGAACCTTTTTCCAGTTGTCGATATTCCACTAAATATGTGTTCTTACAAATTCCAAACGACGAGCTTTATGTTTTTGGAGAAGACGTGGAACTTTGACGGGGCGTCTGTGCTTTAAGTTTGCTTCTCTTGAACTTCTTCTAACTGTTTGTGAACTCACATTAACTCGTCTAACCTTTAATAGCTCATTTCTGAGGTGAATCGATGACAATGAACGATTTCGTGTAGAATTAAGAACCAAAAACGGTCATCAATTGCGGTTGTGCACCTTAGGCGTCCTTGACCAGGCCTTCGTACAAAATTTCCTGTTTTATGGTACCTTTTTAGAGTATTCGAAACTATAAATTCAGTTTTGCTGAGATGTCGTGCGATATCTTTTTGTGCATATCTTTCCTCGTACAAAATTACAATATGTGCTACTTGGACTTCATCGCAGTGTCGAATTTTTGGGATACTTGTTTTAAACTCAGTTAAATCAAAACAATATTTAATTAAACTTAATAAATAAACTAAAAATAACCGAATTAGTATGATTTTTCCTTTACGTGAAGAAGGATTTTTATGATAAAATGTACGAATGACACTAACCACTGAATAAACGTCAAAATAAACATCAAATTATTTCAAACCAGTTGAGCACATCAGAATGCTATATAAGTATTATCAGTAATCTAAAATTATTATGAACTACAAAAACTTATGACTACAAAAAAAAATTGGAAAATTGGCACACATCAACCCCCTAGGCCCCACCCACCATAACCAAAAAAGTTTAAATTGCAAACTCCTACTTGTGATACATCATTAAAAAGACTATAAATAATGCTATCCAATGATATAAATGATGCTTATACAGGGTGAAACTTTGGCTTAAATGGAAAATTGAATAAGGTTTTTTTTTAATTCTGTTGATGACACTGTATAATTATTGTTTAATAATGATACAGGGTGTTAATATCAGCCTTACTTTGACTTTTGTATTTGTAATGCTATCTCCCGAACTATTATTTTTAGTGATAAGTCCGTCGGAATTTTTTTTGTTAAATAAAAATTTAATTTGCCGTTTTTCTAAAACAAGTTGATAACATCTGATTTTTTCAATAATTTTTGGTTTATTTGAGAATTTTAAATTTATTACTTTCAAAATAGTAATAAATTTAAAAGGACTTTTTTTGGAAATTGTTTGTATTAGCAAAAGTGATAATAATTTAAACAAAAGATCAGAAATTCAAAATTTAAGCAAAATTTATAATTATATTCTTTCTTTATGATTTATATATAAAACTTGTAAAATGTCATATTTAATTCTCCATATATCTGTTACATTCTTTCAGACATCTGTCAACGGTGGATAAATCTTCTTCTTTTTGTTACTAAACAAAAAAGAATGTTTAAACGAAATTTTACACATGTACACGTGACTAACATTTTTGTCCGGATGTCTTTCATGAAATATTTGAGCTGTTCATAAATAACACTGGGTCTGTGAGTCAAATATGAAAATGATCTGCACGTGTTCAGGTATACTGTAAACCATCGCGACAACTACAGCTGAATGACAGTACCGATCGTACAAATGATGAAAATTAATGACATTTAAAATTCACAAATAAACCAAAAATTATTGAAAAAATCAGATGTTATCAACTTGTTTTGCAAAAACAGCAAATTAAATTTTTATTTAACAAAAAAAATTCCGACGGGCTTATCACTAAAAATAATAGTTCGGGAGATAGCATTACAAATACAAAAGTCAAAGTAAGGCTGATATTAACACCCTGTATCATTATTAAACAATAATTATACAGTGTCATCAACAGAATTAAAAAAAAAAACCTCATTGAATTTTCCATTTAAGCCAAAGTTTCACCCTGTATAAGCATCATTTATATCATTGGATAGCATTATTTATAGTCTTTTTAATGATGTATCACAAGTAGGAGTTTGCAATTTAAACTTTTTTGGTTATGGTGGGTGGGGCCTAGGGGGTTGATGTGTGCCAATTTTCCAATTTTTTTTTGTAGTCATAAGTTTTTGTAGTTCATAATAATTTTAGATTACTGATAATACTCATATAGTATTCTGATGTGCTCAACTGGTTTGAAATATTTTGATGTTTATTTTGACGTTTATTCAGTGGTTAGTGTCATTCGTACATTTTATCATAAAAATCCTTCTTCACGTAAAGGAAAAATCATACTAATTCGGTTATTTTTAGTTTATTTATTAAGTTTAATTAAATATTATTTTGATTAACCTGAGTTTAAAACAAGTATCCCAAAAATTCGACACTGCGATGAAGTCCAAGTAACACATATTGTAATTTTGTACGAGGAAAGATATGAACAAAAAGGTATCGCACGACATCTCAGCAAAACTGAATTTATAGTTTCTAAATTTTTAAATTTTGTACGAAGGCCTGGTCAAGGACGCCTAAGGTGCACAACCGCAATTGATGACCGTTTTTGGTTCTTAATTCTACACGAAATCGTTCATTGTCATCCATTCACCTCAGAAATGAGCTATTAAAGGTTAGACAAGTTAATGTGAGTTCACAAACAGTTAGAAGAAGTTCAAGAGAAGAAAACTTAAAGCACAGACGCCCCGTCAAAGTTCCACGTCTTCTCCAAAAACATAAAGCTCGTCGTTTGGAATTTGTAAGAACACATATTTAGTAGAATATCGACAACTGGAAAAAGGTTCTTTTCACTGATAAGACCAGAATCCTATTATGGAAGCCAGATGGTCAAAATTACGTCTACAGAAGAGTTGGAGAACGATTCGCCAGCTGGAGTCTCGCCCAGACCGTTAGTTTTGGAGTTAATGGCATAATTCTTTGGTAAGGTATTAGTTGGGAGGTACGTACCGCACTTGTGGAAGTGATTGGACGGATGACTGGTGATTCTTACGTTTAAAACATCCTGCAAGATCATGTTTTTTCATATGTTGGTTACATTGGATATGAAAGATTCACGTTAATGCACGATAATGCTCGACCACATGCCGCTGCCATAGTGAGTAATTCTCTTGATGAGGTCCAAATTCGAAGATTGGATTGGCCACCGTTTAGCCCAGATTTATATCCAATAGAGCACCTTCGGCTTACTGCATAGGATAAATGGAATGCAATTTTCCAAGGATATGTCCAAAATTTACTTGCAAGCATGCTGAGCAAGATGTTAGCAGTAATAAAAGCTAGAGGGGGGAATACTCGTTACTGATCATGCACTTCTTTCAGTTAAAACGACTTGTTTAAGCAATTTAAATTATTATTTAAGTTTAGAGTAAAATAACCTTATTTACCTAATATTAAACATTTATTTTTTTCACAATTTTCTCCGCATAAAAACTTAAAATTGTTCATTAAACATTGTTAAAATAAACTCTATTTTACAATAAACGACTTGATTGACCAGAATTAATTTTTAAAAAACAAAAATTTGATAATTCTTCAGGGCAGAAGAAGAGATCAGAGAGGATGTCGAAAGCTCGGCCCAATGGATATCGACGCGGTTCAACCCGGAAGACTGGTGAGTTTAATATTAATTTTTATAATAGTATTAATCTTAGCTCTAGGTTTAATTGTACTAACCGCTGAAATCTTTCCGAACATTATATATATACAGATAAACACATATCTTGTTTAGTTAGTGTTTTATACACCTTATTTTTTATAAAAAGTCAAGCTTGTTTAACTCTGGAGATCGTAGAGGCCAACTTATGTCACCTTCTTCTACTCCATGTTTCATGAAAATTATTATTTAAATGTTCATTCACTAAAAAATTGTAATATACTTGAGCGCCATCATATCTTATCCACATTCTTTGACGTATGTTCAACGGTACTGCTTACAATAATTCCGGCAATTCCTGGAATTGTAGATACATTTTTTCATTTACGTAATCCCCTAAAAAGTAATGTCCGATGACATAATTTCCAAGAATCCCTACAAAAAAACATTCAACGACCATACATGGATGCTCCTTGTTCTTATTTTTTTAATTCTGCCTACACTACGACCACTGACATCAAACGCATTTACAATAATTTATCTAGTAATAATATGAGGATTCTTAATGAAAATAATAATTACAATAATTTAGTTTATTTTCTTCATCTACAATAGTTTTTATTCTATCATGTTTCATGCAATCTATGTGTCCTGACCGTTAGAATCGTTCTAGTAAACGTTGAAAAGCTTCTCTGGGAGAAACCTTAGAAAATACTCATTCCGGGTTTCGACCAACCCTGTATATCAAAATAGAATTTTTCGCTATGTTAGTAATTTTAAACAATAGTAGACTGTATTGAAAAAAATATAATTTTTTTTATGTCAAATCTTTACAATACTACAGGGTGTTAATATTGCTACGAAATTAATAAAAAAAAACGCAATTATCTTTTAAATTACTTCGTATAATGTTGCAAAAACACAAAAACGAGAATATTGAGGAGAGTTCAAAAATTTAAAAATATACTGGGTGTTTCATTAAGAAAAGATAAGTTTTTCCATGGAGTCAATATGCATAGCCCTGTATATTTGAACATATTTAAGTATGGTCGAATGTATGTCCACTGTAAACTTTTATCTTTACAATTTTTTCGTATCTCTTACGACAAAATGAGTAGTTGGTAAAACTTTCTCACACTAATGCCGCACCCTGTAAATGAGATATTACTAAAGATTAATAATTTGATCGGTAGAAATATAAACTTAGAGAGTTACAGTTAATTTTATATAATCTAATGAAGTAATCTATGAATTTAATAATGATTTTAAAATTCACAATTTACGGTTTTTTTTTTAATTATTAACGTTTTTTTCTTCCTAGATACCAATTAAAAACCATATATAGATATATATATATATATATATATATATATATATATATATATATATATATATACATATATATATATACATAAATGAAAGATATCAAAACTTATCTGAATATACAAAAATTTTTATGGCCCGAATTCACAAAGTGATAATTATTAGAAACATAAATAACATTTAGAATTTTTTTAGAAACAACTTAAAAAATAAAATCAAAAATTGAAAGATTTTTACACTTCTTCAAAGCCTATAATGAACTTTAATTAAAATAAGGATCTGACTAAGATAAGTCAAGTGTACAGGTAAATGTAAATATGTGGTTATTTTACTTACCTTCTTTTGTAATTTAATATTATTATTAACTATTTAACACACATACATTTCTGTGTTTTTATACTAATGTGGATATAGATTAGAATTCAAAAAATTATAGTGGTCTTGAATATGCATGTATAGTTTAGTATTAAACCACAGGGACGGCTGAGCCGTATCAGAATTAGTTTTATTTAGCACAACCTTTGGTTCTTCAGTGATTTTCTTTCGAGTTTATATTTATTTGTTAAAGTTTTACAGTATGTTACTAATAAATTTTTATATATATATATATATATATATATATATATATATATATATATATATACATATATATATATATATATATACATATATATATATATATATATATATATATATATATATATATATATATATATATATATATATATATATATATATATATATATATATATATATATATATATAGATCTAGCGGTTAATGGGGGCTCCGTACTAAAACGGTATTATACTAACTCCAGGCGAATATACATCGTGTATATTATTATCTGGGTAGCGCTTTATGTGGACTCCGACCAACACGTCGGATTAAGTGGACTCCGTAATAGGTTACAACACTTTTGGGATCCGTATACATTTCTTTGCGTACACAACTAAACTTCTCCGATGTTGCCAATAATTTGATTAGTCGTAGATTTTTTAATTTTACAGCAGGTACGTTTTGGAACTTCAAATTTATTTAAATATCAATCAATTTAGTCATCGAGAAATTTCACAAATGGGTACTTGGTTAATGTAGTTAAATATTTTATGGTGGTTATTTATATTACTTGCTTTAATTATTTTCAAACTTAAAAAAGTATTTATTATAAACTTGGAAATGGCTAGTTTTCGTTTTATTTATTATTATTTTTTGTTAAAATGTATATGCACTTAAACATTTAGTCTCTAAATGTACTAACATCGAGTAGAGTAGTCGTGTAACAGTTTAAGAAAGTAGAAGCCCTTCGGTAGGATTATAATAAACTACACAAAATTAAAAGAAACTCTGTAAACAGGAGATCTTTGTAATTTTTCAATTCCTGCAATTTATGACGTACAATATTTGTTTCATAAAGTAGTTAAATTTAAACTATAATAATTTATGGGAAGCGTTTAAAGAAGTAATCGCTAACCTTAATTAGAATACGGCACAATAAGAAGATGATACTTACTGTATTTTTACTTATTATATTCACAAAAAGAATATCCAAAGTAAAATTTAACACGTTTTAATGGAGTTGTAGTGAAATTTGACTATTACGATACCGGATCCTGTACAATTTTAAATACATTAAATCTCCCGTAAATTATTAAACTTATTCTTAGAATAAAATAACAAACTTCTTAGTAATTAGGTACAATATACCGTTCACAATTATGTGATAATGTGTAGGTGTCAACATTGCACGGTCATGTGCCATAAGGTTTCATCTTTCATATAAACATCGATAGTTTTTAACTTTGGGTGTATTTGATTCCACCGTGCTGTAACCGATCCAACTTGAAAAGTGTTATTTTACATAAAATTAGCACGTTGACCCTAATAATGACCTATAAATATACATTGTTAAAAATTGTATACATTTATCAATTTAAAACGTTTTTTGTCGTCTTCTTAATTAAGCACATGTTATCCACAGGATACCTCTCTCATTTTTAAATCATTACTCTTTTTGCCTTTTGCCATGGTTTTCTTTATTTTGTTTATTCATATCGTGTTTACTCATAACAAATATTGGGTAGATTATTGTATCATTAAACTTTCTCCTTATATATCCGTATCATATAAGTTGTCTAGTTATTTTAGTGTATATATGTCGTATGTTAATTCCATTTTGTTTAACAATAAAACAGCAAAACTCCTACAAAATTATTCCTATGTTATCACTACAGCTGTTTCGGAGAGTGCCTTTCTCAAGTCTCAAGTTTCTCGAATCCATCAATCATCCATTGTATTTCTTATACTTTCATTTAAATCCTCTCCAATCAAAGATTTTGAAGCAGCTTTGCTCCATAGTCCATTTTTGTTGCTTTTTGTCACTGTTTCTCCTTTCTTTTTATCATTATCAATACGTAGCGCTACAAAACTGGGTAGGTCTTCGCTGATTACAACTTATCTCCAAGTTGATCGATTTTCCACGAATCTGCAATCAAATGAAATGTTCATTTTTTGAGATATGATTGGATGTTTTCTCTCCATTGTATACTGACATGCCCAAGTGGCATTCTTCTGTGCTAACTTTCTTCCACACCAGTTCTACAAGTTTGACATCTTGGCGTCTATGCACGTGTCCGATATACCTTAAGGGATTTATTTTCCTGACAATATCGTTATGCGAGCTTTCTTTATTCAGTATGTTTTCTTATTCTATACGGATTTGTAGCGATATGATAATGAGTTCTGAAGCTATTTTCTTGTGGCATTTTAAAGTAATTACTATTTAAATGGGAATAAGCCACAATTAAAGCTTAAAGTTAGTTTATTGACGTTTCAATTTCCACTTCGGAAATCGTTCTCAAAATACAAACATTAGTGAGAATGATTTCCGAGCTGGAAATTGAAACGTCAATAAACTAACTTTAACCTCTAATTGTTGCTTATTCCCATTTAAATAGTTGTTATGATAATGGGGTTAAATAAAAATTTCTGATTATTTTCCTTTCAAATATTCGGAGTGCTTCCTTATTTGTTTAAGTCATTCTCCATGACTCACATCCATGTATTAAAATAGGTCTGAAGTTTGAATTATGCTCTGTATTTCTTTAGTGGCATTATTATTAACCGTGATTAGTGATCTAAGATATTTAAAGTGTTCCATACTTTCAAAATTGTAGTTGTTGACTTTAATGTTTTTTGTAAATTTATTGAATTGGTTGATTGGTTTTCTGTTGATTGGCTTGTATTTGGTTTTCATTTCGTTGATTTTAAGTCAAACATTTTTTGTGCTCTCTTCACTTTATTGAAGTTTGTGGACGGAAGAGTGTCTCATTAGAGTTATGAGTTCTATATCATTAGTATATGCTAGGAGTGCTTTGTCCCTTGGGCCGTTAATGGATTACATCTTAAATAGGCGTTATTTCTATTTTAGTAAGCTGTTCATTATTTTTTTGATTATTGGAATCGAGAATCTGTATTTTATTCGACTGTTTTATAACACAGAGTTTCTTGGAGCATATTTTCATCTTTGGTTTCCAGTATCATTATTACAAGGATTTTGCTGGATATGGACATAGTGAACCCGGTGGTATGTACATGATGTTTTCATAACCAACATTCAAAAATTTTTCTTACTGTAAATTTATGATTATTTTACTAGGAAATATAGTGTTGTTTAATAATAATAAAGTTCAAGCAACAATTCCTATATGCATTAACTCGGTAATGATAATTCTGCTCCCCGATACCAGGTAGCAGTCCCGAAAACATTAAAACTGCTACACTCATGCTTCTCATTATCCAACAATTAGCCAGTCCAGAACTATACGCCTTATTATGGTACTGATATTGCTGCTGCTCCTCATAAGTGAATAGAATATGCAAGGAAGGTTTTGACAATTTAATAGGATTTTGTGTGTTAGAATATTATTTCTCCGAGAAAGTGAAGAATATCTATTTGCTATCCGGATTTAATCCATAAATTAAATAATAGAATGCTCTAAAATAATGCTAGTAGCAGCAAAAAAAAGCGGTCTAATAGTCATCATCATCATCATCAATCAGCCCTGAGTTGTCCATTGTTGAACATAGGCCTCCTCTAGACTTTTCCATCTGCTTCTGTTCTGAGCCTCTGCTATCCAATTGGTCACGATTCTTTTGAGGTCGTCGGTCCATCGCTTTGGGGGTCTTCCTCGGCTTCGCTTGTCAGCCCGTGGTCTCCACTCAAGCAATTTTTTTGTCCAACTGTTGTCTTTCATTCTTGCACCATGTCCTGCCCATCTCCATTTTTTTTTTTGTAATATGTTCGATAATGTCTTCCACTCCAGTTCGTCTACGAACTTCCTCGTTTCTTATTCTATTGCTTAAGTTTATTCCAAGCATTGATCTCTCCATCTTTCGTTGTGTCCTTCTCAATTTTTCGGCTGATGTTTTTGTGAGAGTTAAGGTTTCTGCTCCGTATGTGAGGACTGGTAGAACGCACTGGTTAAAAGCTTTTCTTTTTAAATGGATCGGTATATTTGTTTTTAATACGTCTCTCATTTTTAACCTTATTTCGTGACCCAAATACACATATTTTTCCACAAGTTCTATGGGCGACTTTTCGATTTCTATTAGCTCATTGGGGACGAGATTGATCATCATTTTTGTTTTTCCATAGTTTATTTTTAAACCGACTTTCTGGGTTACTTGCTGTAGTTTTTGTAGCATAACTCTGGCTTCTCCTAAGTTGTTTGTTATGAGAACAATATCATCGGCATATCTGACATGATTGAATATCTTTCCATCGATTCTAATACCCTTTGATTCAAACTCTAGCCTTTTATATGCGTACTCCATAACTGTTATAAATAGTTTTGGCGACAAGGTATCTCCCTGCCGCACCCCTCTGCCAATTTTTATCTTCTCAATGCAATGGAGGTTAACGGTTGTTGTCGCATTTTCGTATATATTTCGAATAATATTTGCATACCTGTAATCTATTCTGCATTCTGATAGTGCTTTTAAGATAGCAACTGTTTCGACTGTGTCAAATGCTTTGTGGAAGTCGACAAAGATAAGAGCAAGGGGTCTGTTATATTCGATCGACTTTTCAACTAGAGTTTTAAGGCATTGCAAATGGTCGTTTGTTCCGTGTTTAGCTCGAAATCCTGCCTGTTCTTCTGATTGATAGAAATCGAGTTTTGCTTCTAATCTGTTTGTGAGTATTCGAGTAAAGAGCTTGTATAGGTAGTTAAGCAAACTAATTGGCCTATAGTTTTCGAAATCTGATTTATCCCCTTTTTTGTGGAGGAGGATTGTAACCGAATTTTTTCATTTACTTGGAATATTTTCACTATGCAGACATAGATTAAAAAGTGTTTGGATTCGGGACATCAAAAGTGGACCTCCTAGTTTAATTGTCTCAATGACTACACCATCTTCCGCCGGAGCTCTATTATTTTTCATATTTTTGAGGGCATGTTGAACCTGACCTCAGCGACTCCAACAATGTCCCAATTGATTTTATCAAGTTCAGATTCCATTTCTATGAATTTTTCTTCTGATAGCAGGGTTCTTGCATTGAAAGTTGCAATTTTTAGAGATATATATCCGTTAGATGGTTTTCTAGTCTGACTGATGGTCTAATAGTCACTAATGAGAAAATCAAATAAATGTTCTTTAACATACAAAAGAGAGGATCGAGAGTAGGGTATAACGGAACAATAATATAATTTTAGATATCGTAGATAACATTGTAACATAAGAAATAAAAGGGAATATTCAGGTAGCTAACTGATGTATATATAACTCTTATAATACTTTTAAATTCAGAGGTCTAATACGACTTTCTTAAATCAGGATATATAAAACAGTGATTAAACCAGTGCTAATGTGTGGTTATGTGGCCAGAACGCTAACAAAACAATGTACGTAAAACTCAGGTATTAATTAGATCAGGATTGCTAGAAAAGCCATCAGAAGTATTTTTCGACTTACAAAGGTCCGCGTACTAACCAATACCGAACGGAACTAATGCCAAGGCCAAACACATATATAAAGACAACAACGTCGTGTAAGAAGCTAAATCTTAATGCTAAAGTTGCGCTGGCTATATCCAAAGGCTCTATAATAACTACATTGCCAAGTTAAATTGGGAGGACGCCCCAAGAGAAAAAATGCCTTTAGGACTTCCACAAATGAAGGGGGAAGGTAACATGAGGTCAGATTTAGAAATAATGAGACTATCTACCGACCCATCATATTTATCAACACATGCCTGTTCAACTACCTGCTATCCTACCTATAGTCAATACTCATCTGTTGGGGACTATCAAATCAATTACATGTAATCAAACAAACCAGGCTTGAAAAAAGTTATCTCAGGAAAGGCACTTTTAAAACGTTATTTACGTGACTTATTCAAATTTAAATTTTTAATGAAAAGTAAAAGCTTAGCCATTTGTTATGGGGTTCTGAGAAGAACCTTCACGATGTTAATTTTTTGAGATATGATTGGTTTTTTTCTCTTCATTGCATACTGAGACGCCCAAGTGGTATTCTTCTGTGCTAACTTCCTTCTATACCAGTTTTACAAGTTTGACATCTTGGCGTCTATGCATGTGTACGATCTACCTTAAGCAATTTATTTTTCTAAACAATATCGTTATAAGAGCTTTCTTTATTCAGTATGTGTTCTTCTTCTATACGGATTTGTAGCGATATGATAATGAGGTTAAAACAATTTTCCTATTATTTTCCTTTCAAATATTCGTAGTTCTTCCTTATCCGTCTTAGTCATTGTCCATGATTAGCATCTATGTATTAAAATAGGTAAAAAGTTTAAATTATGATCTGTATTTCTTTAGTGGCATTATTATTAACCGTGATTATTTATCTAAGATATTTAAAGTGATCCATATTTACGAAATTGTAGTTGTTAAAAATAAAATTAAAGACAGTCAAGATTTCCTTTCACGCAAAAATAGTCTATGTATCTGTTGATACGTATTTCGCTTTAATAAAGCTCATCAGAACAGTTATTCATAGGCTTTCTCAACGTGAAAATTAATCTTTTCCTGTCTTTGTGAAGCAACGATAAAATGGCTTCGAAACGGACGCAATAGCGACATCTGATATTAAATCCGTAAAATAGTTTCGAAACACAATTCAGATAACTGCCTTAATCTGAACCTTCTATAAATGCAAGGTATAACAGACGCTGATAAAGATGTTAATAGAGACATGGGGAATCTAAAATTTGCATTCCACGACATGTCTCCTCAGCTAAGCAGAAATCGTTAGCGAATTGGTTTCTTGTACTCATACAGAGTAGATCCGAATAAAAATAAAATTAAAGACAGTCAAGATTTCCTTTCACGCAAAAATAGTCTATGTATCTGTTGATACGTATTTCGCTTTAATAAAGCTCATCAGAACAGTTATTCATAGGCTTTCTCAACGTGAAAATTAATCTTTTCCTGTCTTTGTGAAGCAACGATAAAATGGCTTCGAAACGGACGCAATAGCGACATCTGATATTAAATCCGTAAAATAGTTTCGAAACACAATTCAGATAACTGCCTTAATCTGAACCTTCTATAAATGCAAGGTATAACAGACGCTGATAAAGATGTTAATAGAGACATGGGGAATCTAAAATTTGCATTTCACGACATGTCTCCTCAGCTAAGCAGAAATCGTTAGCGAATTGGTTTCTTGTACTCATACAGAGTAGATCCGAATAAAAATAAAATTAAAGACAGTCAAGATTTCCTTTCACGCAAAAATAGTCTATGTATCTGTTGATACGTATTTCGCTTTAATAAAGCTCATCAGAACAGTTATTCATAGGCTTTCTCAACGTGAAAATTAATCTTTTCCTGTCTTTGTGAAGCAACGATAAAATGGCTTCGAAACGGACGCAATAGCGACATCTGATATTAAATCCGTAAAAGAGTTTCGAAACACAATTCAGATAACTGCCTTAATCTGAACCTTCTATAAATGCAAGGTATAACAGACGCTGATAAAGATGTTAATAGAGACATGGGGAATCTAAAATTTGCATTCCACGACATGTCTCCTCAGCTAAGCAGAAATCGTTAGCGAATTGGTTTTTTGTACTCATACAGAGTAGATCCGAATAAAAATAAAATTAAAGACAGTCAAGATTTCCTTTCACGCAAAAATAGTCTATGTATCTGTTGATACGTATTTCGCTTTAATAAAGCTCATCAGAACAGTTATTCATAGGCTTTCTCAACGTGAAAATTAATCTTTTCCTGTCTTTGTGAAGCAACGATAAAATGGCTTCGAAACGGACGCAATAGCGACATCTGATATTAAATCCGTAAAATAGTTTCGAAACACAATTCAGATAACTGCCTTAATCTGAACCTTCTATAAATGCAAGGTATAACAGACGCTGATAAAGATGTTAATAGAGACATGGGGAATCTAAAATTTGCATTCCACGACATGTCTCCTCAGCTAAGCAGAAATCGTTAGCGAATTGGTTTCTTGTACTCATACAGAGTAGATCCGAATAAAAATAAAATTAAAGACAGTCAACATTTCCTTTCACGCAAAAATAGTCTATGTATCTGTTGATACGTATTTCGCTTTAATAAAGCTCATCAGAACAGTTATTCATAGGCTTTCTCAACGTGAAAATTAATCTTTTCCTGTCTTTGTGAAGCAACGATAAAATGGCTTCGAAACGGACGCAATAGCGACATCTGATATTAAATCCGTAAAATAGTTTCGAAACACAATTCAGATAACTGCCTTAATCTGAACCTTCTATAAATGCAAGGTATAACAGACGCTGATAAAGATGTTAATAGAGACATGGGGAATCTAAAATTTGCATTCCACGACATGTCTCCTCAGCTAAGCAGAAATCGTTAGCGAATTGGTTTCTTGTACTCATACAGAGTAGATCCGAATAAAAATAAAATTAAAGACAGTCAAGATTTCCTTTCACGCAAAAATAGTCTATGTATCTGTTGATACGTATTTCGCTTTAATAAAGCTCATCAGAACAGTTATTCATAGGCTTTCTCAACGTGAAAATTAATCTTAGATGTCGCTATTGCGTCCGTTTCGATGCCATTTTATCGTTGCTTCACAAAGACAGGAAAAGATTCGGATCTACTCTGTATGAGTACAAGAAACCAATTCGCTAACGATTTCTGCTTAGCTGAGGAGACATGTCGTGGAATGCAAATTTTAGATTCCCCATGTCTCTATTAACATCTTTATCAGCGTCTGTTATACCTTGCATTTATAGAAGGTTCAGATTAAGGCAGTTATCTGAATTGTGTTTCGAAACTATTTTACGGATTTAATATCAGATGTCGCTATTGCGTCCGTTTCGAAGCCATTTTATCGTTGCTTCACAAAGACAGGAAAAGATTAATTTTCACGTTGAGAAAGCCTATGAATAACTGTTCTGATGAGCTTTATTAAAGCGAAATACGTATCAACAGATACATAGACTATTTTTGCGTGAAAGGAAATCTTGACTGTCTTTAATTTTATTTTTATTCGGATCTACTCTGTATGAGTACAAGAAACCAATTCGCTAACGATTTCTGCTTAGCTGAGGAGACATGTCGTGGAATGCAAATTTTAGATTCCCCATGTCTCTATTAACATCTTTATCAGCGTCTGTTATACCTTGCATTTATAGAAGGTTCAGATTAAGGCAGTTATCTGAATTGTGTTTCGAAACTATTTTACGGATGTAGTTGTTAACTTTAATATTTTATCAAGATCTATTAAATTGGTCTCTTCTGTTGATTCGCTTGTATTTCTTCTTAGCTTGACGAATTCTTCTTTTTTCATTCTGTGAACTACTAGTGTGTTCTTTTTACGGAATTTTTTCATCACGTTTAGGTAATCATTAACGGTATATAAACGTTGTTGAAATTTTAGGGCATTTTCAAAATCTCCAAAATCACTACCATTGGGTAAAAGCTATGACTAGGAAAGAAATAGCGTAATGTAATTTTTTCAATGGTAGGATGAGTTTCCAAAATCATTTTCAGAATCAAAACTATTTTAATGCTGCGGTTTTGGCCGCCACAAGAGTCTGACCACAAAATTACATGTTTTGCAGAAGTAACATTTTCTTTAATGTGTTTCTTAAGACAAATGCCTACGTCCTGGGCTCCCCGACCAGCTTCACCTTCTATCCAATATCCAAATATAACAATGACCTTTTTTATCCTTGGCGCTATGGATACCAAGGTTGTAAATACATAATTGACGCTTATAATATACAATATTTATTAGAATGCTCGAAAGGGGAAGAGTTTTTCTTTAAATTAAAACAAAAGGTTTCCACTTCTGGTTGATCGTTGCTTATCTTCATGTCTAGCTTTCTTTCTTCTAAGTGCACATTTTTTCTTTTTTTAACGCTTAATTGTTCGTTATCGGCGCAATTTTTAATTTCTAATTCGAAACAATCACATCTACTACAAGTATCTTTTTTCAACTTTTTTCTTTGAAGATTAAATCGTGTTAAAAACATTTTTTTGTAAAACGAAAATTTAACAAAGGTCATTGTCTGCTTCTTCAATATACAATTCATACATTTTACTTAATGTTATGTCTTTTGTTAAGTATTCTCTTTCTGTGTTAGCTCTTCTGTAATGTGACTATTATAGAAAAATTTAAGTAATAACTGAAACTACTTCTTAACCTAAACGCCTCAACAAGTTGCCAACGTCACCATTGTTAACCACGTTTATGTACATATGTTGCCAAATATTCGATTTACAATCATTAAAACGCTCGCAAGAGGCGCTTGGTCCAAAACTAATACACAAAAATTAGTCGCTTGCTCTAGTTATACAAAATTCAAAATCCAAAATAAAAAGAAAGGTACTTAATCTTTTTAAATATATCTGGTTATCCGTTACTAACAGGTTAATGGGATTTATTACGTAGATAGTTTATGCTTTTTTCTATCTTCTTCTTTAAGTTCCATCTTCTATCGAAGGTTGGAAATCATCATGGCTATACGGACTCTGTTGACTGCCGCTTTATAAAGTTCTGCACTACTGCATTCAAACCATTCCCTTAAGTTTTTAAGCCAGAATATTCTTCGTCTTCCCACATTTCGCTTTCCTCGGATTTTGCCTTGCATAATAAGTTGTAATAATGCGTATTTTTGCCCTCTCATCACATATACTAAGTACTCAAGTTTTCGTCTTTTGATAGTTAATAATATTTCCGCCCCATTTCCTATCATTCTAGTTACTTCCACGTTTGACATTCTTTGAATCCATGATATTCGTAGGATTCTTCTGTAACACCAAAATTCAAAGGCGGCCAACTTATTCAGATGGACTTGTTTTAGTGTTCACGCTTCCAAGCCATAAAGAAAAGTAGAGAACACGTAACATCGAAGCATTCTCAGGCTCTAACTTTATATCCCGAAAACAAAGAAACTTTTTAAGTTTAAAAAATAATGCACGTGATATTTCAATGCGTGTCCTAATTTCTTTTGTTTGATCTACACCTGATGGTATACTGTTGTTCCTCTTTTCCACCAGAAGGCGCCATAATCCACAATTTAAGAAATTGGGGCTGGGTCTAGTGATGCATAACGCCGTTCATATAGCAATTTGTTGTACAACGTAAAACAAAATATAAAAACCTATTGAACCTTATTTAGAAAATTTCAGAAAAAAATAACTTTTGTGAAAGATTGTGGGACACAGTCATATTTTAAGATAAAAACTTCAATTCAGAGAGTGGACATTCTTAATAAATGTATAATCTAATATGGAAGCATGTTTATGTTTTACAGACTTAGAAAGCACTGAGCACACAAGTATTTATTTTTTTATGTACTAGGTCGTAAAATAAGTATACTCAAAACAAATAAATATTATCTACCAAGTATTCTACTCCACTTTAATATCAATGCATCAGATATATTATAAAGATTTCGTCGTAGTTGTAAATTAATAGGAGATAAAACCAAATGTAGAGCATATAGTGAAATCTGAATATCTTAGAATAACTATATCGAGCGGGAACATTATTGATGAGCAAAAGGGAGACCCATCGCTGAGAAAGTGACAAAGCAATTGGCAAAAGCAAAGGGTACTTTGTACTAAAGTACCCATACTCTAAAGCATAAGCAGGTCTTTTCGTACTCTTTTAGTAAGTGATAGATTCGACCGTTACTTGATGGAAATTCATTTTATCTAACAATTAAACAGGTATGCGTTTACACGTCATATTTTGTAACTGAATAAGTTGAGGAGGGGATAACTGTTTGTCTCAAGTTGGTCATTCAGAATTATGTCTGTATTTTTTAATTTGCTAATTTCCATAGATTCTAATATTCATGGAATCTACAGATGGCTTAAGGCCTTTATTATAAATACACTTTTTTAGTAATAAAAATATATAAATAGAACCTAGAATACGCCTGTAAAAGTATGTAACCTTTGATCTCTGGGATAAACCCATCTCCTGAACAATGGTGCCGATATATGTAGGTAAAATTTTCTACACCTATTTTAACCTGTTTATTTCCTCATTATCAATATATTATGAGTTGTAACCGATACCACAAACTCATTTACTTATAGAGACTATATATTGACTATAGTTATTACTATACAAATCTGACTCTAAATATCGTCTTAAAATAACAGTAACAGAAAAGTGAAAGATTAGTCATTTTTTATGAAGTTTAAAGTAGAAGCGTTCACGAAAATTGAAGTACTAATAAAACCACCGCAATCGGGCGTACCCTGGGTAATAAATTATTAACTAATCGTTAATTCTTAAATCACCCGTTCAATATGTTTTTTGTCAAATCGGTCCTTTTTAGGACCAACTGTTCTAATTATGTATAAAAATATTAAGAGTATATCTAGAGATAAAGACACTCCACTTTACATATGCGCTTAACAAAATGCAGGAAGCACATAGATGGCCAATCCTATGTTATTTGGTATTAAGCTAATCGCTGAAAATTACATATTAAATGCAGGCAAAGAAGCAAAGAAAAACTTATAATATAATGAGAGAAAACAAAACCAGTCAGCTGAGAGAACCTTTCAACGATGTTGAGCTTGGATCCGCTATCCACGTATATAATGAACAATATTACGGCTCCTGGCTGAGGATCTGAGCACAAAACTAACTATAAAATTTGAACTAAAAATACAACAATGGCTAATATCCAAAGTCTTTCGACAAGCAAATCAAAGACAAAGTTGTTGCCTTGCTTAAACCTGGCAAAAACTCCAACGACCACAAAAGCTATCGGCCAATATATCTATTTATTTTGTCAGCTATACAGAATACTTCTGTACATGATCCTTAATATAAACCGATAATAGAAGAAATACTCAAATTAAAAGACAAAAGTGGCTATATATGACCGGTTAGATCATATATGTCACAAATACTAAATCTTGCCCAACACAGCGAAGAGAAGTACGAAAAATATCAGGTATGAGGAGTGGTATTTGTTAATCTAAATACCGCTTATAAATAGTTATTTAAATAACTTATAAAATATTTAGTTATAAATTAGTCAGCCAAATTCAGGGAATATTAAGACTCACATCCATACATAAGCTCTACAATATCGTAGCTATCAATCCACCTAATATCCGAAGATAACTAGCTAGAGAGCAAAAAAAAACAAAGTCCAGATTCGTGACATCCATTTCACGAATACCAGCCCATTTTATGACTAGAGTCAAGGAAAAACTAGCTATATCAACACATCTGCAAGATATACAAACAAAAATAAGCTGCCCCTCGCCATCTGATCCCTCGAACGGAACTTCCTTATGGTAGTTATCTTCCTTAAATCTGCCAGGAGGACTCTTGCCTGCAAACACCGGTTAACTTGTGTGCATGTGGGGTGGTACAAGACTTATCACACTTTCTTAGTTAACTTTACTGTTCAAATCGCTCTTTTTGAAGGGACAAGGTTTATTTATGTGAACTGAACACGTAAAGTACAGTCAGTAAGCTATTACTTATAAAGATCATTGCAAATTTGACACTAACTCCACTTATATTGATTACATATTACCCCTAAATACGAGATAAAACGTTCAGAAATATGTAATATTGGTGAAGTGGTATAATTCATGTTAGAAAAATTAATCATTCTTCCCTTTTTTGTGCACTACTACCCATTTTAACAAAAAAATATCTACTCGTATTTTAGCACTTAAATATTTATTTTGAGATAACCTTCTATCCAGAATTAAAAAATAGAATAATAAGAAATAGAATCCAGAAAAATATAAAATAATAAAATAGAAGAAATAAAATAATAAAAAAGCTGTATATAAGATATCATGAAACAATGGATGAAATAAAAGAAGTTCTTATTAACCGGATTCTTAAATAAAACGTATAAAGACATACTCACGTTAACAAAATACATTAGGAAATTTTCGCATATGAAAAAACACATCCAACTTGGTAATGAAATCCTTTTGTATCTATAAATCTATTTTTAGAAAAGCACGTACCTACCAAAAACAGGTATTTGGTAGTACACACATCTGTTACATACTGTAATGCGTATGAATGATAACAAAAGTAAGGAGTCTATACCAACCGTTTAGAATATACGCTGGAAATAAACGGCTTAATCCCATAGTTGCCAAACTATCAGAGCTTACTTAAACCGATATACGTATGGTTCCAATATACACGGAACAAGATCTGAACGACCCCTATAATATATACACGTGAACTAAGCGATATACATTCATGATACAGGGGTACTTAGGGGCTCCACAAAATTTTTAAAAATTGTGAAACTATACATGTTGACGAATCGACAGAGCCAATATTATGGAATGGTCAAGTGAGCTCCGTATATCGGTGGCCACTTGACCACGGAGCTCACTTGAACCTGAATTTTAACATGGGCGGCGTCCACTTTATGCCGTAGATATATATATATATATATATATATATATATATATATATATATATATATATATATATATATATATATATACATATATATATATATATATATATATATATATATATATATATATATATATATATATATATATATATATATATATATATATATATATATATCTACGGCATAAAGTGGACTCCGCCCATGTTAAAATTCAGGTTCAAGTGAGCTCCGTGGTCAAGTGGCCACCGATATACGGAGCTCACTTGACCATTCCATAATATTGGCTCTGTCGATTCGTCAGCATGTATAGTTTCACAATTTTTAAAAATTTTGTGGAGCCCCTAAGTACCCCTGTATCATGAATGTATATCGCGTAGTTCACGTGTATATATTATAGGGGTCGTTCAGATCTTGTTCCGTGTATATTTGAACCATAGGTACATCGGTTTAAGTAAGCTCTGATAGTTTGGCAACTATGGGATTAAGCCGTTTATTTTCAGCGTATATTCTAAACGGTTCATATAGACTCCTTACTTTTGTTATCATTCATACACATTACAGTATGTAACAGATATGTGTACTACCAAATACCTGTTTTTGGTAGGTACGTGCTTTTCTAAAAATAGATTTATAGATACAAAAGGATTTCATTACCAAGTTGGATGTGTTTTTTCATATGCGAAAATTTCCTAATGTATTTTGTTAACGTGAGTATGTCTTTATACGTTTTATTTAAGAATCCGGTTAATAAGAACTTCTTTTATGTCATCCATTGTTTCATGATATCTTATATACAGCTTTTTTATTATTTTAATTCTTCTATTTTATTATTTTATTTTTTTCTGGATTCTATTTCTTATTATTCTATTTTTTAATTTTGGATAGAAGGTTATCTCAAAATAAATATTTAAGTGCTAAAATAGATATTTTTTTGTTAAAATGGGTAGTAGTGCACAAAAAAGGGAAGAATGATTAATTTTTCTAACATGAATTATACCACTTCACAAATATTACATATTTCTGAATGTTTTATCTCGTATTTAGGAGTAATATGTAATCAATATAAGTGGAGTTAGTGTCAAATTTGCAATGATCTTTATAAGTAATAGCTTACTGACTGTACTTTACATGTTCAGTTCACATAAATAAACCTTGTCCCTTCAAAAAGAGCGATTTGAACGGTAAAGTTAACTAAGAAAGTGCGAAAAGTCTTGTACCACCCCACATGCACACAAGTTAACCGGTGTTTGCAGGCAAAAGTCCTCCTGGCAGATTTAAGGAAGATAACTACCATAAGGAAGTTCCGTTCGAGGGATCAGATGGAGAGGAGCAGCTTATTTTTGTTTGTATATCTTGCAGATGTGTTGATATAGCCAGTTTTTCCTTGATTCTAGTCATAAAATGGGCTGGTATTCGTGGAGTGGATGTCACGAATCTGGACTTTGTTTTTTTTGCTCTCTAGCTACTTATCTTCGGATATTGGGTGGGTTGATAGCTACGATATTGTAGAGCTTATGTATGGATGTGAGTCTTAATATTCCCTGAATTTGGCTGACTAATTTATAACTAAATATTTTATAAGTTATTTAAATAACTATTTATAAGCGGCATTTAGATTAACAAATACCACTCCTCATACCTGATATTTTTCGTACTTCTCTTCGCTGTGTTGGGCAAGATTTAGTATTTGTGACATATATGATCTAACCTGTCATATATAGCCACTTTTGTCTTTTAATTTAAGTTTTTCTTCTATTATCGGTTTATATTAAGGATCATGTACAGAAGTATTCTGTATAGCTGACAAAATAAATAGATATATTGGCCGATAGCTTTTGTGGTCGTTGGAGTTTTTGCCAGGTTTAAGCAAGGCAACAACTTTGTCTTTGCTTTGCTTGTCTAAAGACTTTGAATATTAGCCACTGTTGTATTTTTAGTTTATATTTTATCGTTAGTTTTGTGCTCAGATCCTCAGCCAGAAGCCGTAATATTGTTCATTATATACGTGGATAGCGGATCCAAGCTCAACATCGTTGAAAGGTTCTCTCAGCTGACTGGTTTTGTTTCCTCTCATTATAAGTTTTTCTTTGCTTCTTTGCCTACATTTAATATGTAATTTTCAGCGATTAGCTTAATACCAAATACCATAGGATTGGCCATCTACGTGCTTCCTGCATTTTGTTAAGCGCATATGTAAAGTGGAGTGTCTTTATCTCTAGATATACTCTTAATATTTATACACATAATTAGAATAGTTGGTCCTAAAAAGGACCGATTTGACAAAAAACATATTGAACGGGTGATTTAAGAATTAACGATTACTTAATTATTCATTACCCAGGGTACGCCCGATTGCGGTGGTCTTATTAGTACTTCAATTTTCGTAAACGCTTCTACTTTAAACTTCATAAAAAATGACTAATCTTTCACTTTTCTGCTACTGTTATTTTAAGACGATATTTCGAGTCAGATTTATATAGTAATAACTATAGTCAATATATAGTCTCTATAAGTAAATGAGTTTGTGGTATCGGTTACAACTCATATATATTGATAATGAGGAAATAAACAGGTTAAAATAGGTGTAGAAAATTTTACCTACATATATCGGCACCATTGTTCAGGAGATGGGTTTATCCCAGAGATCAAAGATTACATACTTTTACAGGCGTATTCTAGGTTCTATTTATATATTTTTATTACTAAAAAAGTGTATTTATAATAAAGGCCTTAAGCTATCTGCAGATTCCATGAATATTAGAATCTATGGAAATTAGCAAATTAAAAAATACAGACATAATTCTGAATGACCAACTTGAGACAAACAGTTATCCCCTCCTCAACTTATTTAGTTACAAAATATGACGTGTAAACGCATACCTGTTTAATGGTTAGATAAAATGAATTTCCATCAAGTAACGGTCGAATCTATCACTTACTAAAAGAGTACGAAAAGACCTGCTTATGCTTTAGAGTATGGGTACTTTAGTACAAAGTACCCTTTGCTTTTGCCAATTGCTTTGTCACTTTCTCAGCGATGGGTCTCCCTTTTGCTCATCAATAATGTTCCCGCTCGATATAGTTATTCTAAGATATTCAGATTTCACTATATGCTCTACATTTGGCTTTATCTCCTATTAATTTACAACTACGACGAAATCTTTATAATATATCTGATGCATTGATATTAAAATGGAGTAGAATACTTGGTAGATAATATTTATTTGTTTTGAGTATACTTTACGACCTAGTACACAAAAAAATAAATACTTGTGTGTTCAGTGCTTTCTAAGTCTGTAAAACATAAACATGCTTTCATATTAGATTATACATTTATTAAGAATGTCCACTCTCTGAATTGAAGTTTTTATCTTAAAATATGACTGTGTCCCACAAACTTTCACAAAAGTTATTCTTTTCTAAAATTTTCTGAATAAGGTTCAATAGGTTTTTATATTTTGTTTTAAGTTTTAATCTTTAAATCGGAGTTCATTTTTTGAAAAACTATAAACATGTGACAACAAATTGCTATATGAACGGCGTTATGCATCACTAGACCCATCCCCAATTTCTTAAATTGTGGATTATGGCGCTCTCTGGTGGAAAAGAGGAACAACAGGATAACATCAGATGTAGACCAAACAAAAGAAATTAGGACACGCATTGAAATAGCAGGTGCATTATTTTTTAAACTTTAAAAGTTTCTTTGTTTTCGGGATATAAAGTTAGAGCCTGAGAATGCTTCGATGTTACGTGTTCTCTACTTTTCTTTATGGCTTGGAAGCGTGAACACTAAAACAAGTCCATCTGAATAAGTTGGCCGCCTTTGAATTTTGGTGTTACAGAAGAATCCTACGAATATCATGGATTCAAAGAATGTCAAACGTGGAAGTAACTAGAATGATAGGAAATGGGGCGGAAATATTATTAACTATCAAAAGACGAAAACTTGAGTACTTAGGACATGTGATGAGAGGGCAAAAATACGCATTATTACAACTTATTATGCAAGGCAAAATCCGAGGAAAGCGAAATGTGGGAAGACGAAGAATATTCTGGCTTAAAAACTTAAGGGAATGGTTTGAATGCAGTAGTGCAGAACTTTATAGAGCGGCAGTCAACAGAGTCCGTATAGCCATGATGATTTCCAACCTTCGATAGAAGATGGAACTTAAAGAAGAAGATAGAAAAAGGCATAAACTATCTACGTAATAAATCCCATTAACCTGTTAGTAACGGATAACCAGATATATTTAAAAAGATTAGGTACCTTTCTTTTTATTTTGGATTTTGAATTTTGCATAACTAGAGCAAACGACTAATTTTTGTGTATTAGTTTTGAACCAAGCGCCTCTTGCGAGCGTTTTAATGATTGTAAATCGAATATTTGGAAACATATGTACATAAACGTGGTTAACAATGGTGACGTTGGCAACTTGTTGAGGCGTTTAGGTTAAGAAGTAGTGGCAGTTATTGCTTAAATTTTTCTATAATAGTCACATTACAGAAGAGCTAACACAGAAAGAGAATACTTAACAAAAGACATAACATTAAGTAAAATGTATGAATTGTATATTGAAGAAGCAGACAATGACCTTGTTAAATTTTCGTTTTACAAAAAAATGTTTTTAACACGATTTAATCTTCAAAGAAAAAAGTTGAAAAAAGATACTTGTAGTAGATGTGATTTTTTCGAATTAGAAATTAAAAATTGCGCAGACAACGAACAATTAAGCGTTAAAAAAAAGAAAAAATGTGCACTTAGAAGAAAGAAAGCTAGACATGAAGATAAGCAACGATCAACCAGAAGTGGAAACCTTTTATTTTGATTTAAAGATAAACTCTTCCCCTTTCGAAAATTCTAATAAATATTGTATATTATAAGCGTCAATTATGTATTTAAAACCTTGGTATCCATAGCGCCAAGGATAAAAAAGTCATTGTTATATTTGGATAGAAGGTGAAGCTGGTCGGGGAGCCCAGGACGTAGGCATTTGTCTTAAGAAACACATTGAAGAAAATGTTACTTCTGCAAAACATGTAATTTTGTGGTCAGACTCTTGTGGCGGCAAAAACCGCAGCATTAAAATAGTTTAATAGTTTTGATTCTGAAAATGATTTTGGAAACTCATCCTACCATTGAAAAAATTACATTACGCTATTTCTTTCCTAGTCATAGATTTTACCCAATGGTAGTGATTTTGGAGATTTTGAAAATGCCCTAAAATTTCAACAACGTTTATATACCGTTGATGATTACCTAAACGTGATGAAAAAATTCCGTAAAAAGAACCCACTAGTAGTTCACAGAATGAAAAAAGAAGAATTCGTCAAGCTAAGAAGAAATACAAGCGAATCAACAGAAGAGACCAATTTAATAGATCTTGATAAAATATTAAAGTTAACAACTACAATTTTGTAAATATGGAACACTTTAAATATCTTAGATAAATAATCACGGTTAATAATAATGCCACTAAAGAAATACAGATCATAATTTAAATTTTTACCTATTTTAATACATAGATGCTAATCATGGACAATGACTAAAACGGATAAGGAAGAACTACGAATATTTGAAAGGAAAATAATAGGAAAATTGTTTTAACCTCATTATCATATCGCTACAAATCCGTATAGAAGAAGAACACATACTTAATAAAGAAAGCTCATATAATGATATTGTTTAGGTAAATAAATTGCTTAAGGTAGATCGTACACATGCATAGACGCCAAGATGTCAAACCATACCTAACTGGTATGGAAGGAAGTTAGCACAGAAGAATACCACTTGGGCGTCTCAGTATGCAATGAAGAGAAAACATCCAATCATATCTCAAAAAATTAACATTGTGAAGGTTCTTCTCTGAACCCCATAACAAATGGCTAATCTTTTATTTTTCATTAAAAATTTAAATTTTAATAAGTCACGTAAATAACGTTTTAAAAGTGCCTTTCCTGAGATAACTTTTTTTAAGCCTGGTTTGTTTGATTACATGTAATTGATTTGATAGTCCCCAACAGATGAGTAATGACTATAGGTAGGATAGCAGGTAGTTGAACAGGCATGTGTTGATAAATATGATGGGTCGGTAGAAAGTCCCATTATTCCTAAATCTGACCTCATGTTACCTTCCCCCTTCATTTGTGGAAGTCCTAAAGGCATTTTTTCTCTTGGGGCATCCTCCCAATTTAACTTGGCAATGTAGTTATTATAGAGCCTTTGGATATAGCCAGCGCAACTTTAGCATTGAGATTTAGCTTCTTACACGACGTTGTTGTCTTTATATATGTGTTTGGCCTTGGCATTAGTTCCGTTCGGTATTGGTTAGTACGCGGACCTTTGTAAGTCGAAAAATACTGCTGATGGCTTTTCTAGCAATCCTGATCTAATTAATACCTGAGTTTTACGTACATTGTTTTGTTAGCGTTCTGGCCACATATCCACACATTAGCACTGGTTTAATCACTGTTTTATATATCCTGATTTAAGAAAGTCGTATTAGACCTCTGAATTTAAAAGTATTATAAGAGTTATATATACATCAGTTAGCTATCTGAATATTCCCTTTTATTTCTTATGTTACAACGTTATCTACGATATCTAAAATGTTGCAATCCTTTAAAATTATATGGGTCTATTGTTACGTTATGCCCTACTCTACGTCATCTCTTTTGTATGTTAAAGAACATTTATATGCTTTATTACTGACTATTAGACCGTTTTTTTTATGCTAATATCATTATTTTATAGTATTCTAATAATTTATGGATTAAATCCGGATAGCAAATTGATATTCTTCACTTTCTCGGAAAAATAATATTCTAACACACAAAATCCTATTAAATTGCCAAAACCTTCCTTGCATATTATATTCACTCATGAGGGGCAGCAGCAATATCAGTACCATAATAAGGCGTATAGTACTGGACTGGCTAATCGTTGGATAATGGGAAGCATGAGTTTTAATGTTTTCGGGACTGCCATCTGTTAGCGGAGAGCAGAGATATTAGTACCAAGTTAATGCATATAGTAATTGTTGCTTGAACTTTATTATTATTAAACAACACTATATTTTCTAGTAAAATCATCATGACTTTACAGTAAGACGCATTTTCCAACGTTGGTTATGGAAACATCATGTACATACCACCAGGTTCCCTATGTCGATATCCAGCAAAATCGTTGTAATAAGGAGACGGCAAACAAAAATCCAGAGATAAAAATATGCATCAAGAAAGTCTGTTTTATTCAACAGTCGAATAAACTACAGATTCTTGATTCAAATAATCAAAAAATCAATAAACAGCTTAGTAAAATAGAAATAACGCCTATTTAAGATGTAATCCATTAACGGGCCAAGGTACAAAGCACTCCTGGCATATGCTAATGATATGGATCTCATAAAAAACTTTCTCCGGTCCGCAAACATCTTTAACAAAGTGCACGAAAAATGTTTCACTTAAAATCAACGAAATGAAAACCGAATACAAGCGAATCAACAGAAGAGACCAATTTAATAAATTTAGAAAAAACATTAAAGTCAAAACTACAATTTCGAAAGTATGAAACACTTTTAATTTGCTGTGGCAAAAATCATCATACTTGGGTTACATTGATATTTATGTAGCAATCAGCTGTAAAAGTCATTGCCTTTTTCGTGTCGTATCATATTTTAGCATATCATATTTTGAGTGAAATTGATCCTAAATGCGTCTAATAATATTAAGTTTGTAAAACAGCTGTCCGTTTATGCTCATTCGTTCACCTTTTGTAAAACAGTCTGTGTAAATATAAGGGATTTATATAATCTTTTCATTTCGTAATCGTTTCGTTTTATAATTCTAGTTCTCTTGCTTTTATTTTCTATGGTAATACATATACATACCCAATTCAAAAGGGAGAAAACCCTTTTTCTCCCTTTCGAGTTCTAAATTAAATATAAACATTATTCTCCCTTTCTCCCTATATGTTATATAAAGATCATCGTCATCGTATAGTCAGAACGCAACAAGATTCTATTGCCTTTTCTTCTTTTTGTCTTCCCTTTTTTTATTGAAAATACAGCCACGTAAATGACGTTTTTAAAATTTATGTCAATATTTCCGAAGTGCCTTTCCTTGGATAATTTTTTTTAAGCCCAGTTCGTTTGATTACATGTAATTGATTTGATATTCCACAACAGATAAGTATTGATTGTAGGTAGGATAGCAGGTGTTGATAAATATAATGGGTCGGTAGATAGTCTCATTATTCCTAAATCTGACCATATGTTACCTCCTCCTTCATTTGTGGAAGTCTTAAAGACATTTTTTCTCTTGGGGCATTCTCTCAATTTAACTTGGCAATGCAGTTATTATAGAGTCTTTGGATAAAGCCAGCGCAACTTTAGCACCGAGATTTAGTTTCTTGTACGACGTTGCTATCTTTATATATGTGTTTGATCTTGGAATTAGCTCTGTTCGGTATTGGTTAGTACTCGGACCTCTGAAGTCGGAAAATACCTCTGATGGCTTTTCTAGCAATCTTGGTCTAATTAATACGTTCTCCTCACGTATCCACACATTAGCACTGGTTTGATCACTATTTTATATATCCTGATTTTAGAGATTCGAATTAGACTTCTGGATTTAAAAGAGGGTTATATATACATAAACATCAGTTAGCTACCTAAATATTCCCTTTTATTTTTTATGTAACAACATTACCTACGGCATCTAAGACGCTGCAATCTTTCAAAACTATATGGCTTTATTGTTCCGTTATGCCCTACTCTCGATCCTCTCTTTTGTATGTTAAAGAACATTTATTTGCTTTTCTTATTAGTGACTATTAGACCATCAGTCAGACTATCAGTCAGTCCCACGGATTCTGGGGGGGCAAAATTCTGACATATTTGAGAAAACCATCTAACAGACATATATCTCTAAAAATTGCAACTTTCAATGCAAGAACCCTGCTATCAGAAGAAAAATTCATAGAAATGGAATCTGAACTTGATAAAATCAATTGGGACATTGTTGTAGTCGCTGAGGTCAGAAGTAAAGAAGAAAGCCTAACCACTTTAAAATCCGGTCACATTTTCTATCAGGTCGGAGAAAACTATGGGAATGGAGGCATTGGGCTCTTTATTAATAAAAAACTAGCTGAGAATATCATATCAGTAAAAGCAGTTTCCACAAGAGTTATACTTGCAAAATTACAACTTAACACCCGTTACTCCATAAAGATCATTCAAGTCTATGCACCAACATCGAGTCACGCTGACGAAGAAATAGAACAGTTCTATGATGACTTGTACACAGCTGTTTCAGAAGACCAAGAACATTTTACGGTAATATGTGGCGACTTAAATGACAAAATAGGAATAAGTACTGACCCAGCTGAAAATGCCCTCGGAAATTTTGGCACACCAGGTAGAAACGAAAGGGGCGAAATACTCTTAAATTTCCCATTAGAAAACAATCTATATTTAATGAATAGCTTCTTCTATAAGAAGATCCATAGAAGATGGACTTGGAAGAGCCCCTATGGTAAGACAAAAAATGAGATCGACTTCATCATCACTGACAAAAAACATACAGTCAAAGATGTTACAGTCTTAAATCAATTTTCGGTTGCAAGCGATCATAGAATGGTCCAAGCAACTGTAGAAGTCAATATTAAGCAAGAAAGACTGAAGATGATAAAAAGTAAAAAATTCAAACCTTGGATGCGCCCAACGAATGAACTTGAGTTTGAAAAATATATCACCAGTAACTTACTCAGAAATACAACAAGAGAAGACATAAATAACCTAAACGAAGAAATAGTAGATACATTAACACAAGCTCAGGAAAAATTTGGCCCTAAACATGGAAAAGAACAAAAAAATAGTAAAGAAACGAAACAAAAAATGGAAGATCGTAGAATGCTGAGAAGTCAAGGAAATGTTTACTCACAAGATATAAACAACGTAAATAAAGAAATCTCTAAAGCCATCAGACGGGATATTAGAAAATACAACAACGAGAAAATTATAAAATCTATAGAAGACAATAAAAGCATGAAAGCATTGAGGAGAAAAATAGAAAATGGCAAAAAAAAAATCTTCCAACTTAAAGACAAAAATGGAAATATTATCTCAGATAGACCCAGCATATTACATATAGTGGAAAATTTTCTATGAAACATTATATAAAAGTCAACTTATTCCAGAGCTCATCGAAAAACCAATACAAAAGGTACATAATGTAGGATCGGAGGATATACCAGATATATCACGAGAGGAAATTCAACATGCCCTCAAAAATATGAAAAATAATAGAGGTACGAGGGAAGATGGTGTAGTCATTGAGACAATTAAACTAGGAGGTCTACTTTTGATGTCCCGAATCCAAAGACTTTTTAATCTATGTCTGCATAGTGAAAACATTCCAAGTAAATGGAAAAATTCGGTTAAAATCATCCTCCACAAAAAAGGGGATAAAGCAGATCTCGAAAACTATAGGCCAATTAGTTTGCTTAACTACCTATACAAGCTCTTTACTCAAATACTGACAAACAGATTAGAAGCAAAACTCGATTTCTATCAATCAGAAGAACAGGCAGGATTTCGAGCGGGACACGGAACAAACAACCATTTGCAATGCCTTAAAACTCTAGTTGAAAAGTCTATCGAATATAACAGACCACTTGCTCTTATCTTTGTCGACTTCCACAAAGCATTTGACACAGTCGAAACAGTTGCTATCTTAAAAGCACTATCAGAATGCAGAATATATCAAAGGTATGCAAATATTATTCGAAATATATACGAAAATGCGACAACAACCGTTAACCTCCATTGCACTGAGAAGATAAAAATTGGTAGAGGGGTGCGGCAGGGAGATACCTTGTCGCCAAATCTATTTATAACAGTTATGGAGTACGCATTTAAAAGGCTAGAGTGGGAATCAAAGGGTATTAGAATCGATGGAAAGATATTCAATCATCTCAGATATGCCGATGATATTGTTCTCATAACAGACAACTAAGGAGAAGCCAGAGTTATGCCACAACAACTACAGCAAGTGACCCAGAAAGTCGGTTTAAAAATAAACTATGGAAAAACAAAAATGATGACCAATCTCGTCCCCAATGAGCTAATAGAAATCAAAAAGTCGCCCATAGAATTTGTAGAAAAATATGTGTATTTGGGTCACGAAATAAGGTTAACGCGAGATAACCAAACATGCGAGCTACTCAAAAGAATAAGTCTGGGTTGGGCTGCATTCGGAAAAATGAGAGACGTATTTAAAACAAATATACCGATCCATTTAAAAAGAAAAGCTTTTAACCAGTGCGTTCTACCAGTCCTCACATACGGAGCAGAAACCTTAACTCTCACAAAAACATCAGCCGAAAAATTGAGAAGGACACAACGAAAGATGGAGAGATCAATGCTTGGAATAAACTTAAGCAATAGAATAAGAAACGAGGAAGTTCGTAGACGAACCGGAGTGATGGACATTATCGAACATATTACAAAAAAAATGGAGATGGGCAGGACATGTTGCAAGAATGAAAGACAACAGTTGGACAAAAAAATTGCTTGAGTGGAGACCACGGGCTGACAAGCGAAGCCGAGGAAGACCCCCAAAGCGATGGACCAACGACCTCAAAAGAAACGTGACCAATTGGATACCAGAAGTGCAGAACAGAAGCAGATGGAAAAGTCTAGAGGAGGCCTATGTTCAACAATGGACAACTCAAGGCTGATTGATGATGATGATGACTATTAGACCGCTTTTTTTTGCTGCTACTAGCATTACTTTAGAGCATTCTATTATTTAATTTATGGATTAAATCCGGATAGCAAATAGATATTCTTCACTTTCTCGGAGAATTAATATTCTAACACTAAATCCTATTAAATTGTCAAAACCTTCCTTGCATATTCTATTCACCTATGAGGAGCAGCAGCAATATCAGTACCATAATAAGGCGTATAGTTCTGGACTGGCTAATTGTTGGATAATGAGAAGCATGAGTGTAGCAGTTTTATTGTTTTCGGGACTGCTACCTGGTATCGGGGAGCAGAATTATCATTACCGACTTAATGCATAGGAATTATTGCTTGAACTTTATTATTATTAAAGAACACTATATTTCCTAGTAAAATAATCATAAATTTACAGTAAGAAAAATTTTTGAACGTTGGTTATGAAAACATCATGTACATACCACCGGGTTCACTATGTCCATATCCAGCAAAATCCATGTAATAATGATACTGGAAACCAAAGATGAAAATATGCTCCAAGAAACTCTGTGTTATAAAACAGTCGAATAAAATACAGATTCTCGATTCCAATAATCAAAAAATTAATGAACAGCTTACTAAAATAGAAATAACGCCTATTTAAGATGTAATCCATTAACGGCCCAAGGGACAAAGCACTCCTAGCATATGCTAATGATATAGAACTCATAACTCTAATGAGAAACTCTTTCGTCCACAAACTTCAATAAAGTGAAGAGAGCGCAAAAAATGTTTGACTTAAAGTCAACGAAATGAAAACCAAATACAAGCGAATCAACAGAAAACCAATCAACCAATTCAATAAATTTAGAAAAAACATTAAAGTCAACAACTACAATTTCGAAAGTATGGAACACTTTAAATATCTTAGATCACTAATCACGGTTAGTAATAATTCCACTATAGAAATACAGAGCATAATTCAAACTTCAGACCTATTTTAATACATGGATGTGAGTCATGGAGAATGACTAAAACAAATAAGGAAGCACTCCGAATATTTGAAAGGAAAATAATCAGAAATTTTTGTTTAACCCCATTATCATAACTACTATTTAAATGGGAATAAGCCACAATTAGAGGTTAAATTTAGTTTATTGACGTTTCAATTTCCACTTCGGAAATCATTCTCACTAATGTTTGTATTTTGAGAACGATTTCCGAAGTGGAAATTGAAACGTCAATAAACTAACTTTAAGCTTTAATTGTGGCTTATTCCCATTTAAATAGTAATTACTTTAAAATGCCACAAGAAAATAGCTTCAGAACTCATTATCATATCGCTACAAATCCGTATAGAATAAGAAAACATACTGAATAAAGAAAGCTCGCATAACGATATCGTTCAGGAAAATAAATCCTTTAAGGTATATCGGACACGTGCATAGACGCCAAGATGTCAAACTTGTAGAACTGGTGTGGAAGGAAGTTAGCACAGAAGAATGCCACTTGGGCATGTCAGTATACAATGGAGAGAAAACATCCAATCATATCTCAAAAAATGAACATTTCATTTAATTGCAGATTCGTGGAAAATCGATCAACTTGGAGATAAGTTGTAGTCAGCGAAGACCTACCCAGTGTTGTAGCGCTACGTATTGATAATGATACATAGAAAGGAGAAACAGTGACAAAAAGCAACAAAAATGGACTATGGAGCAAAGCTGCTTCAAAATCTTTGATTGGAGAGGATTAAAATGTAAGTATAAGAAATACAATGGATGATTGATGGATTCGAGAAACTTGAGACTTGAGAAAGGCACTCTCCGAAACAGCTGTAGTGATAAGATAGAAATAATTTTGTAGAAGTTTTGCTGTTTTATTGTTAAACAAAATGGAATTAACATACGACATTATATACGCTAAAATAACTAGACAACTTATATGATACGGACATATAAGGAGAAAGTTTAATGATACAATAATCTACCCAATATTTGTTATAAGTAAAAACGATATGAATAAACAAAATAAAGAAATCCATGGCAAAAGGCAAAAAGAGTAATGATTTAAAAATGAGAGAAGTATCCTGTGGATAACATGTGCTTAATTAAGAACGAATGGAGAATGTATATTTATAGGTCATTATTACGGCCAACGTGCTAATATTATGTAAAATAACACTTTTCAAATTGGATCGGTAACAGCACGGTGGAATCAAATACACCCAAAGTTAAAAACTATCAATGTTTATATGAAAGATGAAACCTTATGGCACATCACCGTGCAATCTTGACACCTACACATTATCACATAATTGTGAATGGTATATTGTACCTAATTACTAAGAAGTTTGTTATTTTATTCTAAGAATAAGTTTAATAATTTACGGGAGATTTAATGTATTTAAAATTTTACAGGATCCGGTATCGTAATAAGATTTCAAATTTCACTACGACTCCATTAAAACGTATTAAATTTTACTTTGGATATTCTTTTTGTGAATATAATAAGTAAAAATACAGTAAGTTTCATCTTCGTATTGTGCCGTATTCTAATTAAGGTTAGCGATTACTTCTTTAAACGCTTCCCATAAATTATTATAGTTTAAATTTAACTACTTTATGAAACAAATATTGCAGGAATAAATTGCAGGAATTGAAAAATTACAAAGATCTCCTGTTTACAGAGTTTCTTTTAATTTTATGTAGTTTATTATAATCCTACCGAAGGGCTTCTACTTTCTTACTGTTACACGACTACTCTACTCGATGTTAGTACATTTAGAGACTAAATGTTTAAGTGCATGTTCATTTTAACAAAAAATAATAATAAATAAAACGAAAACTAGCCATTTCCAAGCTTATAATAAATACTTTTTTAAGTTTGAAAATAATTAAAGCAAGTAATATAAATAACCACCATAAAATATTTAACTACATTAACCGAGTACCTATTTGTGAAATTTCTCGATGACTAAATTGATTGATATTTAAATAAATTTGCAGTTCCAAAACGTACCTGCTGTAAAATTAAAAAATCTACGACTAATCAAATTATTGGCAACATCGGAGGAGTTTAGTTGTGTACGCAAAGAAATGTATACGGATCCCAAAAGTGTTTTAACCTATTACGGAGTCCACCTAATCCGACGTGTTGGTCGGAGTCTACATAAAGCGCTACCCAGATAATAATATACACGATGTATATTCGCCTGGAGTTAGTATAATACCGTTTTAGTACGGAGCCCCCATTAACCGCTACATCTATATATATATATATATATATATATATATATATATATATATATATATATATATATATATATATATATATATATATATATATATATATATATATATATATATATATATATATATATATATATATATATATATATATATATATATATATATATATATATATATATATATATATATATATATATATATATATATATATATATATAGATCTAGCGGTTAATGTGGGCCCCGTACTAAAACGGTATTATACTAACTCCAAGCCAATATACACCGTGTATATTATTATCTGGGTAGCGCTGTATGTGGATACCAATCCATTGGATTATCCAGTGGATATCCAATCCAATATCAATCAATTTAGTCATCCCGAAATTTCACAAATACTTGGTTAATGTAGTTAAATATTTTATGTTGGTAATTTATATTACTTGCTTTAATTATTTTTAAACTTAAGTTAGTGTCTGTTATAAGCTTGGAAAATGCAAGTGTCCATTTTTATTTATTAGTATTTTTTTAATGCATTGACACTGAAAAATTTAATATATAAATGTACGTTCCGATGTTTCGATTGCTACGTTTTTTGATGTACAATATTTGTTTCACAAAGTAGTAAAATTTAAATTATAATAATTTATAAATCAATCTTAAAATTATAATTTTTTACTGTCTAATTTCAATATTTCGATTTTTAAATGTAGGAAATTCAATATCTTACTATAATACTTTATAGATACACATTATATTATACATGGCATAACACCTAATAATTTTGCTTTTAACTATAAATGTATCGTATAACGTAACGTAGCAATCAGTGGTGAGTCTTTACTCAGATAAAATATTTCGGTGACTTTATGGTAATTTGATTCTAGCCAACATATCTATTACAATTATTACATAATATAATATGTTCGGTCTTATTGTTTTAAAAACATTCATGTTTTAAAATAGGTCTGAAGTGAATTATGCTTTGTATTTCTTTAGTGACATTATTATTAACCGTGATTATTAATCAAAGATATTTAAAGTGTTCCATACTTTCGAAATTATAGTTGTTGACTTTAATATTTTATCTAGACGTATTGAATTGCTTTCTTCTGTTGATTCGCTTGTATTTGGTTTTTATTTTGTTGATTTTAAGTGAAACATTTTTCGTGTTCTCTTCACTTTGTTGAAGATGTCGTTTGCGGACGGGAGAGGGTTTCTTATAAGCTCAATATCATTAGAAGATGCTAGGACTGCTTTGTACCTTGAGCCATTAATGGATTGCATTTTAAATAGACGTTATTTCTATTTTAGTATGCTGTTCACTAAATTTTTGAATATTTCAATCGAGAATCTGTATTTTATTCAACTGTTTTATAACACAGAGTTTCTTGGCGCCTATCTTCATCTCTGTTTTTTTTTTGTTTAGCGTATCATTCTTCTTCTTCCTATGCCGTCCCCATTAACGGAGGTTGGCGACCACATTTCTAAAAGTATCTCTGTCTTTTGCAACGTGAAATATTTCGTCTACAGTCATGTTTGTCCAGTCACGAATATTTCGCGGCCATGACTTCCTCTTTCTACCTATTTCCTTTTTGCCATCGACTCTACCCTGCATGATGGCCTGCAGAAGACTTTATATTCCTTATTATGTGTCCCAGGTATGCAGTCCTGCGTACTTTTATTATTCTCAACAATTTTTTGTCTCGACCCATCCTTCTCAGCACTTCCTCATTGGTGACCCTGGCAGTCCATGGAATTCTCAACATTCTCCGGTATATCCAAAATTCCAAGGCTTGAAGCTTCCTAAATATTGGCGCTTTTACCGTCCATATTTCTACTCCGTACAATAGTTGAGACCAGACGTAACATTCAACAAACCTCAGTCTCAGCGCAGTATTAAGATTTTTGTCACAGAACAATTGCTTGAATTTTAAGAACGCTGCCCTTGCCATTTCTGGAAATGCCCATGGAAATATAGTGTTGTTTAATAATAATAAAGTTCAAGCAATAATTCCTATGCATTAAGTCGGTAATGATAATTCTGCTCCCCGATACCAGGTAGCAGTCCCGAAAACATTAAAACTGCTACACTCATGCTTCCAATTATCCAACGATTAGCCAGTCCAGGACTATACGCCTTATTATGGTACTGATATTGCTGCTGTCCCTCATAAGTAAATATAATATGCAAGAAACGTTTTAGCAATTTAATAGCATTTTGTATGTTAGAATATTATTTCTCCGAGAAAGTGAAAAATATCTATTTACTATCCGGATTTAATCCATAGATTAAATATTAGAATGCTATAAAATAATGCTATTAGCAGTAAAAAACAGTCTGATAGTAAGTAATGAGAAAACTAAATAAATTTTCTTTATCATACAAGAGGGAGGACGTAGAGTAGGGCATAACGTAACAATAAACCCATATAATTTTGAAAGATTGCAGCGTTTTAGGTATCGTAGATAACGCTGCCACATAAGAAATAAAATGGAATATTCAGGTAGCTAACTAATGTAAATATAACCCACATAACACTTTTAAATCCAGAAGTCTAATACAAATCCCTAACATCAGGATATATAAAAAAGTGATTAAACCAGTGCTATTGCAAAGGTCATCGTCATAGTATAGTCAGAACGCAACAAGGTTCTATTGGCTTTTCTGCTTTTTGTCTCCTCATTCCTATTGAAAACTTAGCCACGTAAATAACGTTGTAAAAATATATGTCAATATTTCTGAAGTGCCTTTCCTAAGATAACTTTTATTAAGCCTAGTTCGTTTGATTACATGTAATGGATTTAATAGTTCCCAACAGATAAGTATTGATTGATTAATTGTAGGTTGGAAAGCAGTTGGTTGTACAGGCATGTGTTGATAAATATGATGGGTCGGTAGGTAGTCCCATTATTCCTAAATCTGAACATATGTTACCTCCCCTGTTGATTCGTGGACGTCCTAAGGGCATTTTTTCTCTCGGGGAGTTCTCCCAGTTTAACTCGGCAATGCAGTTATTAGAAAGCCTTTGGATATAGCCAGCGTAACTTTGGCGTTGAGATTTAGTCTCTTGTATGACGTTGCTATCTTTATATATCTGTTAGACCTTGGCATTAGTTCCGGTTCGGTATTGGTTAGTATTCGGACCTTTGTAAGTTGCTTTCTAAGTGCATTGATTGAAAATGTGACGAGAACGCTGACAAAACAATATAAGTAAAACTTAGGTATTAATTAGATCAGGATTACTAGACAAGTTATCAGAATTATTTTCCAACTTACAAAGGTCCGAATACTAACCAATACCGAACCGGAACTAATGCCAAGGTCTAACAGATATATAAAGATAGCAACGTTATACAAGAGACTAAATCTCAACGCCAAAGTTACGCTGGCTATATCCAAAGGCTTATCGTATAACGTAACGTAGCAATCAGTAGTGAATCATTACTCAGATAAAATATTTCGGTGACTTTATGGTAATTTGATTATAGCCAACATATCTATTACAATTATTACATATAATATGTTCGGTTGTTTTAAAAAATACTTTGTCGCTTGTAAATTTTGTATCTTTCGTGATCAGGCATACGAGTATTTTATTTTTAATTTAGAAGTAAATGTATATATAATATTCTTTTTTCTGTCACTTATTTTAAATATGGTTCACTTATATTCTTCTTGCTTATTTATTTTTATTCGTAATACTTATAACGTACGTAATAACGTACCCGTTGTTGCAAAAAGCAACAACGGGTACGAAAGATATCAGGTATCAGGGGTGGTATTTGTCAATCTAAATGCCGCCTACGACACATTAAATTAGAGGACATTTCTCCAAAAACTGTATGACAAACTGTAAACATCGTTTTATCCGCGTATATCTACAGAACAGAAGATTTTTCGTATCATTCAATGGTAATATGGAGAACGCAGACAAACGGTCTCGCTTGGGGTAGCGTAATGGCACCTACACTGTATTACATTTACACAAATGATCAACAGATACCAGTAGATACTAGGATTTTCATGTAGACCATACATTGCACAACCAAAAACTTTTGTTGCTGGAGTGGAGAAAAATCTAATAGATGCCTTAAATATAATAAAAATGAACTACGATTTAATTTTAAGCCAAACCCCGAAAATCTTAGGAACGCTCCTTCAATTTTCCCAACACAGGCGCTTTCACAAAACTGAACATCCAATAGTGTGATGAAATCCTTGAACTCTGAATTTCCTATAAATATCTTGTAGATAGTTTATATCGCACGTTGTCAATCACAGAATCTTGTTTAAAACTAAAAGGCAAACTAAGGACCAGAAATAGTATGCTCCGCAAGCTTGTCAGCTAAAAATGGGGCGCACATCCTTTCACCCTTAAAACGTAAATGCTTGCACTTTTCTTCTTGCTTAACTTTTTTTTTCCTTTTATTCCGATATACTCTGTACGAGTACTAGAAACCAATTCGTTAAGGATTTTTGCTTAGTTGAGGAGATATGTTGTGGAATGCAATTTTTAGATTCCCCATGTCTCTAATAACAGTTTTATCAACGTCTGTTTTTCCTTGCAATTCTTAGAAGGCACAGATTAAAGCAAAATACTGAATTTGGTTTCAAAAATTAGTTTACGTTTTTTAACCAAGTTTGACATCTTGGCGTCTATGCATGTGTCCGATCTACCTTAAGCGATTTATTTTCCTAAACAATATATTTATAAGAGCTTTCTTTATTTAGTATGTGTTCTTATTCTATACGGATTTGTAGCAATATGATAATGAGGTTAAAAAAGTTTTCTTATTATTTTTCTTTCAAATATTCGGAGTTTTTCCTTATTTGTTTTAGTCATTGTCCATGATTCGCATTTATGTATTAAAATAGGTCTTAAGTGAATTATGCTCTGTATTGAATTGCTTTCTTCTGTTGATTCGCTTGTATTTGGTTTTTATTTTGTTGATTTTAAGTAAAACATTTTTCGTGCTCTCTTCACTTTGTTGAAGATGTCGTTTGCGGAGAGAGTTTCTTATAAGATCAACATCATTAGCAGATGCTAGGACTGCTTTGTACCTTGAGCCATTAATGAATTGCATTTTAAATAGACGTTATTTCTATTTTAGTAAGCTGTTCATTAAATTTTTGAATATTTGAATCGAGAATCTGTATTTTATTCAACTGTTTTATAACACAGAGTTTCTTGGCGCCTACCTTCATCTCTGTTTTTTTTTCTTTAGCGTATCATTATTTTTCTTCCTATGCCGTCCCCATTAACGGAGGTTGGCGACCACATTTCTAAAAGTATCTCTGTCTTTTGCAACGTGGAATAATTCGTCTACAGTCATCTTTGTCCAGTCACGAATATTTCGCAGCCATGACTTCCTCTTTCTACCTATTCCTTTTTTGCCATCGACTCTACCCAGTATGATGGTCTGCAGAAGACTTTATATTCCTTAGTATGTGTTCCTTTCACTATAAGTTGTCACTATAACTTATAGTGAAAGGAAAAATCGAGAGAACGAGAGGCCTAGGAAGGAAAAGACTATCGTGGTTCAGAAACATCCGACAATGGACAGGGCTAAATTTTGAACAGCTAATAAGAACAGCTGAAGATAGAGAAGATTTTAAAATTGTAGTAGCCAACCTCCATTGAGGAGAGGGCACTTTAAGAAGAAGAAGTATGTGTTCCAGGTATGCAGTCCTGCGTACTTTTATTGTTCTCAACAATTTTTTGTCTCGACCCATCCTTCTCAGCACTTCCTCATTGGTGACCCTGGCAGTCCATGGAATTCTCAACATTCTCCGGTATATCTAAAATTCAAAGGCTTGAAGCTTCCTAACTATTTGCGCTTTTACCGTCCATATTTCTACTCCGTACAATAGTTGAGACCAGACGTAACATTCAACAAACCTCAGTCTCAGCGCAGTATTAAGATTTTTGTCACAGAACAATTGCTTGAATTTTAAGAACGCTGCCCTTGCCATTTCTATTCGTATTCTGATTTCTTAGTCTGAATCTAATTCTTTGTTGATGTAAGCTCCCAGATATTTATATTTTTACTCCCGCATCATTATTAAAAGAATTTTGCTGAATGTCGATATAGGGAATCCGGTGGTATGTACGGTTATGATGTTTCCATAACCAACGTTCGAAAATTTGTCTTACTGTAAAGTCATTTTTTTACTAGGATTTTACTAGGAAATATAGTGCTGTTTAATAATAATAAAGTTCAAGCAACAATTCCTATATGCACTAACTTGGTACTGATATCTCTGCTCCCCGATACCATGTAGCAGTCTCGAAAACATTATAACTGCTACACTCATGCTTCCAATTATCCAACGATTAGCCAGTCCAGGACTATACGCCTTATTATGGTACTAATATTGCTGCTGTCCCTCATAAGTAAATATAATATGCAAGAAAGGTTTTGGCAATTTAATAGGATTTTGTATGGTAGAATAATATTTCTCCGAGAAAGTGAAAAATATCTATTTGCTATCCGGATTTAATTCATAGATTAAATATTAGAATGCTATAAAATAATGCTATTAGCAGCAAAAAACGGTCTGATAGTAGGTAATGAGAAAACTAAATAAATTTCTTTAACATACAAGAGAGAGGACGTAGAGTAGGGCATAACGTAACAATAAACCCATATAATTTTGAAAGATTGCAGCGTTTTAGATATCGTAGATAACGCTGTCACATAAGAAATAAAATGGAATATTCAGGTAGCTAACTGATGTAAATATAACCCACATAACACTTTTAAATCCAGAAGTCTAATACAAATCCCTAAAATCAGGATATATAAAACAGTGATTAAACCAGTGCTATTGACTTAAATGTGACGAGAACGCTGACAAAACAATGTAAGTAAAACTTAGGTATTAATTAGATCAGGATTACTAGAAAAGCCATCAGAATTATTTTCCAACTTACAAAGGTCCGAATACTAACCAATACCGAACCGGAACTAATGCCAAGGTCTAACAGATATATAAAGATAGCAACGTCATACAAGAGACTAAATCTCAACGCCAAAGTTACGCAGGCTACATCCAAAGGCTTTCTAATAACTGCATTGCCAAGTTAAACTGGGAGAATTCCCCGAGAGAAAAAATGCCCTTAGGACGTCCACGAATCAACAGGGGAGGTAACATATGGTCAGATTTAGGAATAATGGAACTACCTACCGACCCATCATATTTATCAACACATGCCTGTACAACCAACTGCTATCCAACCTACAATCAATACTTATCTGTTGGGAACTATCAAATCCATTACATGTAGTCAAACGAAGTAGGCTTAAAAAAAGTTATCTTAGGAAAGGCACTAAAGAAATATTGATACATATTTTTAAAACGTTATTTACGTGGCTAAGTTTTCAATAGGAATGAGGAGACAAAAAGCAGAAAAGCCAATAGAACCTTGTTGCGTTCTGACTATACTATGACGATAACCTTCACAATATAAACAATACTTGAGGCAACTGTTTGTCTCAATTTTGTCATTCAGAATAATTATGTCTGTATTTTTTAATTTGCTAATTTCCATAGATTCTAATTTCCATAGAATCTAAATATATCTTAAGGCCTTTATTTTAAATATACTTTTTTAGTAATGAAACTACGTTGATAGAACCTGGAATATACATTTAACCTTTAATCTCTGGGATAAATCCATCTCCTAAACAATGGCGCCGATATATTTAGTTAAAATTCTGTGCACTTATTTTAACCGTTTATGTCCTTATCATTCATATATGAGTTGTGACCGATATTACAAACTCATTTACTTTTCACAAAGAGACTCCATATTAACTATACTTATTACTATACAAATCTGATTCGAAATATCGTCGAAAAGTAACAGTGTGTAAAATTATTTTTAATGAAAAGTTAATTAGCCATTTCTTATGGGGTTCAAAAGAAAAGCCTTTACCAAAATTTGAGTACAAATAAGACCACCGTAATCAGTTGTACCCTGGGTAATGAATAATTAATTAATCGGCTATTCAGAATCACCCGGTCAATATGATTTTTGTCCTTTTTAGGATCAATTATTCTAATAATGTCTATAAATATTAAGGGCATATCTAGAGATAAAGACACTTTACTTTACTTAACCTTATCAGACATATGCGCTTAGCACAAATGTGACGTATTTCTAGTGCAGAAAATACATAGAGGGCAAAAAATAGTGTATTTGGTATTAAGCTGATCGCTGAAAATCACATAATAAATGTAAAAGTGCTATCTCTGCCGGCAAAGAAGCAAAGAAAAACTTAAAATGAGAGAGGACAAAACCAGTCAGCTGAAAGAACCTTTTAACGATGTTGAGCTTGGATCCACTATCTTCGTATATAATGAAGAATAGTACGGCACTGACTGAAGATCTGAGCACAAAGCTTATTATAAAATTTGGACCAAAAATACAACAGTTACTGATATCCAAAGTCTTCAGACAAACAAAGCAAAGACAAAGTTGTTGCCTTGCTTAAACCTGGCAAAAACTCCAACGACCACAAAAGCTATCGGTCAATATATTTATTTTGTCAGCTTTACAAAATACTTCTCAAGAGGTAAAACAGAAGAAAAACTCAAATTAAAAGACAAAAGTTGCTATAGACAGGAAAGATCATGTACGTCACCAATACTAAATCTTGCCCAACACAGCAAAGATGGGTACAAAAGATATTAGGTATGAGGAGTGGTATTTGTCAATCTAAGCAGCAATTTGCAGTTTTCATTCAACATCTAAGTTACGTTATGCCCTACTCTACGTCCTCTCTCTTGTATGTTAAAGAAATTTATTTAGTCATCTGGGAAAAATTTCTCAAACGATATTAATATTAAAAGGGACTTTAAAGAGCCAAAGCACGCTAAACCGTAAGGCGACTAAACCACACAAAATGGTTATTTGAGAAAAATTATAGCTCGTTCCAGAAAGAATTGTAAATATAACATTAATGTAATTTAAGAAGAAACGCTGAAGAAAAAAAACAGTAGCGGTTAGCCTAAATAAAGAAAGACAAAAAGATGTAATTTAATGTTTTGAAAAAATCTGATCTGAAGACTATCTGAAAAACATTTCATAGTATAGACATCGAGCGCGGCGATGCCTTTGCCGTCTGGCGGCCTATATCGGAAACTTTTACTACCATTTGACTATTTGTGTACGATTTTGTGTATGGTTAAGTGGCACACCACAAAAAGTGTTTTTATTTTCTCTTTTGTTCAACAATTAAAATGTATTACTATACTTCTAGATGTTCCAGTACAATAAAGGATAATAAACATAAAGCACAGGGTACAAAATTTTATTATTTTCTATGTGCTAGTTATTATAAACACATAAGCTATACTACAATCAAAAACTATGACCACTATGAAAAAATACGGTAGACTATAACTACATTTGTGCTTTAGCACTATAGTAAGAACAAGATAAAAATCTAAATTCCTACATAATTATATTAACGAGAAGTTAAAAAAACTTTTGTTCGTTATCAGTAATAGAAAGCGCATTTCAGAATATATTATGAAAAATGTTGTTGATATTACAATATCAGATGATAGGAATACAAAAATAAAAAACAACTTACCTTTTCAAAACAACAATCAATCACTTCATTTTATCACGAAAAATTTAAAAATTGCAATGTAATTGAACCCATTTTGTGAGCTATAGTTACATTGATACTTATGTGGCAATTAGCTGTAAAGTCATTAGTCGTTTTCGCCGTATCATATTTTCCTGATATTTTTTGTAGGCAAGCGGTTTAGTTTGTGTAATATAATATCCCCAATTCATCTCATAATATTTAGTTTTCAAAACAAATTAGTTAAAACAAAACAAACAATACGCTAATTCGTTTAAATTTTTTAAAGCACTTTGCAGTACATTTGAAAATAAGTCGACAGTTTTCCTTGAAGTCTTTACTTGGAGATTACTCCTTGTTAAATTAATTAGTTTATTAGGTAAGCCTAGTTCTGCAATGGTATTTCATAGTTTTATTCTTATGAATATATCATGTGTTTGTTTAAAATCTATAAACTAGTTTAATGTTTTTTTTGTATTCCCAACAATTCTCATTAACTGCCTAATAGTAAATAATTGATCAACGATTTATTAGTTTTTCTAATTCTACTCTAATAGTCTCCTATTTGATAGTTCACCTATTCACTCAATCGTTCCAGGTGTATTAGAAAAAATACTGTATATCCTAATAATTAACAGATATATAGCTTATATATATATATATATATATATATATATATATATATATATCTTATATCGCAATAGTTTGTGCAGTACATTTTATTATCCCTTTTGTGTATGGTATGCTTTTCAGGCCAAAAGGTATATCTACCTAGGCCAAATCCTGAGACTTGACAAAGAGAACCAAAGTGTGGAAATTACTAGAAGAGCAAGACTAGCATGGGCAGGATTTGGAAAACTTAGTTGGATGCTTAAGAACCGCAAAATACCCCAATACTTGAGGAGCAAAGTGTTCAACCAATACATCCTTCCTATCATGACATATGGAATGCAAACCTAGACCCTAACCAAGGCAAACATGAATAAACTAGCCACAACAGAAAGAACAATGGAAAGAGCAATGTTAGGTATACGACTGTCAGATAAAAAGAGGAGCGAGTGGGTAAGATCAAAAACAAAAGTCGAGAACATAGCAACAAAAATTGCCAAACTTAAATGGAGCTTCGCGGGCCAGACTGCTAGACAAAAAGAACAACGTTGGAATACTACAATACAACATTGGAGACCTTACGAAAGTAAACGACCAAGAGGAAGACCACAGATGAGATGGGTTAATGATATTAAAAGAATAGCCGGAACAAATTGGAAATATGTTGCTCAGGATAGAGACCGATGGAAGGAGTTGGGAGAGGCCTATGTCCAAACGTGGACGACACAAGGCTAAGAAGAAGAAGATGCTTTTCAGCAAGTTGGTACTTGCTCTTACTTCTAAATTGACAGATCAGCTGTTTAACTGCCTGTACTGAACTTTCTTCTTCATTTTGCAAATATATATATGAAAACTAATAAAACTCTGGCTTACCGTTGATTAAAATATTGGATACCCTATACTATTGAATCAACGGAAATACTAAGATCACACGGGAAGAATATTATGGGTTATTTCTGGTTTCGTAATAATTTACACTGAAATTACTAACAAGAGAGTGCTCTCACTTCCACATGTTCAAATTGATATATAGTACCAACATATGCTAGTTATATACCATCAGTACTAATAAAATGGAAACTATCAAATTAATGTCAATTTTATTGAATAATCAAAACAATCGAAAATATATACCAAAACAACACAATAAAAGTAAAAGAAGAAGAAGAACTAACCGACCCTATTGAAGCTGGCAATGAGATAAGACAGGGAGATTCCCTGAGTCCGCTATTGTTTAACCAAATTATGGATGAAATAATAAAAAAGTAAGAAATAAAAGAGGATACCAAATGGGAGAAAAACAAATTAAAATAATCTTCTATGCAGACGACGCAATACTATTCTTTCAAAGTGAAGATGATTTACAACGTATGCTATACCAATTTAATATAACCGCCAGAAAATTTAACATGTTAATTTCTCCAAAAGAGACAACATGCATGGTTATAACAGCAAGTTTACTAAGATCTTAATTGGAGCTGGAAGGTCATCTAATAGAACAAGTGATGGAGTTTAAATATCTAGGTATCACATTATCTAGCTACGGAAAGCTCGAAACTGATGTAGAAGATCCACTGAATAGAGTAAACAGAGACGCGGGCTGCCTAAATGAAACAATATGAAGAAATAAAAATATCGGGAAAAAAACCAAAGGCAGAATTTACAAAACAGTTATCAGACCAATAATGACATACGCAGCAGAAACAAGACCTGACACAGGTCATAGAACACATAGAAACAGCAGAGATAAAACACTTAGAAAAATTGATGGTAAGACACTATGGGACAGAGCTAGAAGTACAGATATACGACGTAGATGCAAGGTGGAGAACATCAAGAACTGGTTAAGAAATAGAAGAGTAGAATGAAACGATCATATAAGCCGAATGACAACAAATAGAGTATTAGAGATGGCAAGAGAAGGTTACCCAATAGGAAGACGATCAGTAGGAAGACCACGAAAACCATGGAACGGCAACTTACTGAAGGCACATTTATTGAAAAACAGACAGAGTCATGTCTATATAAAAAGAAGAAGAAGAAGAAGAAGAAAAAGATACACAGGATAAACATTAAAATAGCTGCAAGAAAGAGAAAATGAATCAGTCGTATTATTGTAGAATAGCAGAGGACAGAGTGTTTAGAGAAAATAATGAATCAGTCATATTAATGTAGAATAGCAGAGGAGAGAGTATTTGTCATAGCCTTGGACAAGTGCCCAATTGAAAAAAGAACACAGGTCGTTCAAAAAAGACGGAACTCTAGAAAGGAAATAGAATAGATTTAAAAAAAAAAATAAAAGCATGAACATGTCTTTTCCTACTCTTTTAATATTGAAAATACGCAAATAGAACCTTGAATTAAAATGTAACCTTTGATATCTGTGATAAACCCATCACCTGAACAATGGCGCCGATGTATAAAGTTGAAATTTTTTACACTTATTTGAACTGTTTATTTTTTTATTATCTATATATGAGTTGCGAACCATATCACAAACTTATTTATTTTCCACAAAGAGGCTCTTTAATACCTTAAATTTATACTATACAAATCTGATTCGAAATATCGTCAAAAAGTAATACACGGCATGTAAAATTTAAATTTTGAATAAAAAGTAAAACATTAGGCATTACTTATGGGGTTCAAAGAACGAGCCTTTACGAAAATTTAAGCACTAAGAAGACCACCACAATCGGGCATATCCAGGGTAATGATTAATTAATTAATCGGCTAATTCTTCAGTCACCCCTTTAATATGATTTTTGTCAAATTGGTCCTTTAATTTGAATTGCTAGTTGAAGCTAAATATTGCCAGCTTCAATAGGGTCGGTTAGTTCTTCTTCTACTTTTACTTTTATTGTGTTGTTTTGGTATATATTTTCGATTGTTTTGATTATTCAAAGAAATTGACATTAATTTGATAGTTTCCATTTTATTAGTAGTGATGGTATATAACTAGCATATGTTGGTACTATATATCAATTTGAACATGTGGAAGTGAGAGCACTCTCTTGTTAGTACTTTCAGTGTAAATTATGACGAAACCAGAAATAACCCATAATATTCTCCCCGTGTGATCTTAGTATTTCCGTTGATTCAATAGTATAGGGTATACAATATTTTAATCAACGGTATGCCAGAGTTTTATTAGTTTTCATATATATATTTGCAAAATGAAGAAGAAAGTTCAGTACAGGCAGTTAAACAGCTGATCTGTCAATTTAGAAGTAAGAGCAAGTACCAACTTGCTAAAAAGCATCTTCTTCTTCTTCTTAGCCTTGTGTCGTCCACGTTTGGACATAGGCCTCTCCCAACTCCTTCCATCGGTCTCTATCCTGAGTAACATATTTCCAATTTGTTCCGGCTATTCTTTTAATATCATCAACCCATCTCATCTGTGGTCTTCCTCTTGGTCGTTTACTTTCGTAAGGTCTCCAATGTTGTATTGTAGTATTCCAACGTTGGTCTTTTTGTCTAGCAGTCTGACCCGCGAAGCTCCATTTAAGTTTGGCAATTTAAATCCAGAAGTGTAATTCGAATCTCTAAAATCAGGATATATAAAATAGTGATCAAACCAGTGCTAATATGTGGATACGTGACGAGAACGTATTAATTAGACCAGGATTGCTGGAAAAGCCAGCAGAGGTATTTTCCGACTTACAGAGGTGCGAGTACTAACCAATACCGAACAGAACTAATTCCAAGGTCAAACACATATATAAAGATAGCAACGTCGTACAAGAAACTAAATCTCAATGCTACAGTTGCGCTGGCTTTATTCAAAGACTCTATAATAACTGCATTGCCAAGTTAAATTGGGAGGGTGCCCCAAGAGAAAAAATGCCCTTAGGACTTCCACAAATGAAGGGGGAGGTAACATACGGTCAGATTTAGGAATAACGGGATTATCTATCGACCCATCATATTTATTAACACCTGCTATCCTACCTACAATCAATACTTATCTGTTGTGGACTATCAAATCAATTACATGTAATCAGACGAACTAGGCTTAAATAATTATCCTAGGAAAGGCATTTCAGAAATATTGACATAACTTTTCTAAACGGAATTTACGTGGCTTTATTTTCAATAGGAATGAGGAGAAAAAAAAACAAAAAAAAGGCAATAGAATCTTGTTGCGTTCGGACTATACGATGACGATGATCTTTATATAAGGTATAGGGAGAGAATAATGTTTATGTTCAATTTAGAACTCGCTGATTTTCACCCTTTTGAATTGAGTATGTATATGTATTACCATAGAAAATAAAAGCAAGAAAACTATAATTATGAAACGAAAAGAGTACGAAATGAAAAGATTATATAAATCCCTTATATTTACACAGACTGCTTTACAAAAGGTGAACGAATGAGCATAAAAACCCAGCTGTTTTAAAAACTTAATATTATTAGACGAATTTAGGATCAATTTCACTCAAAATATCCAATATGATACGACAGGAAAAAAGGCAATGACTTTTACAGCTGATAGCTTATGAATATTGTCTCGTACTGTTATATAGCAGTTTGTTGTCACATTTTAACCTGTTTATTTCCTTATTATCCATATATGAGTTGTAAACCGATATTACAAGCTCATTTACTTTTCACAAAAGAGACTATATATTAAGTACAGTTATTACTAAACAAATCTGACTCGAAATATCGTCTAAAAGTAACAGTATGTAAAATTTAAATTTTTATTGAAAAGTAAAAGATTAGTCATTTTATGAAGTTCATCGTGGAAGCCTTCACGAAATTTGAAGTAACAATAAGACCACCGCAATCGAGCGTACTCTGGGTAATGAATGATTGTTAAATCGGTTAATTCTTCAATCACCCGTTCAATATGATTTTTGTCAATTCGGTCCTTTTTAGGACCAACTATTCTAATTATGTCTATAAATATTAAGGACATATCTGCAGATAAAGACACTCTACTTTACTTAAGCTTATCAGACATATGCGCTTAACACAAATGTGACGTATTTCTACTGCAGGAAGCAAATAGAGGGCTAAACCTAGGGTATTTGGTATTAAGCTGATCGCTGAAAATAACGAAATAAACATAATAAATGCCGGCAAAGAAAAACATAAAATGAGAGAGGACAAACAAGTCAGCTGAGGAAACCTTTCAACGATGTTGAGTTTGGATCCACTATCCACGTATATTATGAACAATATTACGGCTCCTGAGTGAGGATCTAAGCATAAAACTAATTATAAAATTTGGACAAAAAAAATACAACAATGGCTAATATACAAAGTGTGTAGACAAGCAAAGCAAAGACAAAGTTGTGGCCTTGCTTAAACCTGACAAAAACCCCAACGACCACAAAAGCTATCGGCCAATATATCTATTTATTTTTTCAGCTATACAAAATACTTCTGCATATGGTCCTTAATATAAACCGATATTAGAAGAAAAACGTCAATTTAAAGATAAAAGTGGCTATATATGACAGGATAGATCATGTTCGTTACACATACTAAATCTTGCCCAACACAGCGAAGACGCATATGAAAAATATCAGACATAAGGAGTGGTATTTGTCAATCTAAATTCTGCTTACGACACCTTAAATTAAAGCACATTTCTCCAAAATCTATGTGATATCCCCTTAGGTAATAAACTCACTTGTATTATCCGCGTATGCCTACACAACAGAAAATTTTCCGTATCACTCAATGATAAGAATAGAAGATGAAGATGGAGAACGTAGTAGAACGGTCTCCTTTGGGGTACCGTAATGGAACATACACTGTATAATATTTACACAACCCATACCAGTAAATACAAGGACTTTTATTTTGTAGACGATACATCTATTGTTGCACAACCAAAAAAATTTTGTTGCTGAAGTGGAGAAAAATCTAAATATCATATCTTAAACACAATAAAAATAGATTATAAATTAGTTTTAAGCCAAACCATGGAAAAAGTCAGGCGGGCTCCTTCAATGTCCCTAACAGAGACGCTTTCACAAATTTGAACATATACCTGAACCAATAGTGTCATGAAATCCTTAAACACACTTTGTAATTCACAGAACTTTGTTTAAAACTAAATGGAAAACTAGAACCAGAAAAATAATATTCTTCGCGAACTTGTCAGCTAAAAATGGGAAGCACATCCTTCCACTCTTAAAACGTAGACGCTTGAACTCTATGCTTCTGCTGCCGAATATACCTTGCTTGTATGGGTGATATCAATACATACTTAACACGTAGATTTAGCTATAAATTAGTCAGCCAAATTCAGCGGATATTAAGACTCACATCCATACATAAGCTCTACAATATCGTAGTTATCAATCCACATAATATGCGAAGATAAGTAGTTAGAGAACAAAAAAAACAAAGTCTAGATTCGTAACATCCACTCCACGAATAACAACCCATTTTATGACTAGAATCGAGGAAAAACTAGCTGGACCAACACATCTGCAAGACATACAAAAAAAAATAAGCTGCTTCTCGCCATCTCAACCCTCGAAAGGAACTTCCTTATGGTAGTTATCTTCCTTAAATCTGCAATGAGGACTCTTGCCTTCAAACACCGGTTAACCTGTGTGAATCTGGGGTGATACAAGATTCATTACACTTTCTTAGTTGACTTTGCCATTCCAATCGCTCTTTTTTGAAGGGACAAGGTTTATTTATTTGAACTAAACATGTAAAGTACAGTCAGTAAGCTATTACTTATATTGATCATTGCAAATTTGACACTAACTACACTTATATTGGCTACATATTACCCCTAAATAGGAGATAAAACATTCAGTATGTAATATGGGTGTAAGTATGTAATATGGGTGAAGTAGTATAATTGTTGGTAGATAAATTAAGCATTCTTCTTTTTTTTTGTGCACTACTATCCATTTTTACACAAAAATATTTATTTTAGCACTTTAATATTTATTTTGAGATAACTTTCTATCCAGAATTATCTGTAGTACACAGATAAAACAAGAAATAAAATAATAAAAAATCTGTATAAAAGATATCATAAAACAATGGATAAAATAAAAGAAGTTCTTATCTATCGAATTCTTAAATAAAACGTATGAAGACATACTCACGTTAACAAAATACATTAGGAAATTTCCGCATGTGAAAAAAATCCAATATGGTAACAAAATCCTTTTGTATCTATAAAGCTATTTTTAGAAAAGCACGTACCTACCAAAAACAGGTAGTTAATAGTATTCATATCTGTTACACAATGTAATGCGTTTGAATGATAACAAAAATAAGGAGTCCATCCGCGAGAAGTATACAGCTTAATGGCAGAGTTGCCAAACTATCAGAGCTTACTTAAACCGATATACCTATGGTTCCAGTATACAATGAAAAATATCTGAACGACCCCTATAAGATATACACGTGAACTAAGCAATATACATTCATGATACAGGGGTACTTAAGGGCTCCACAAAATTTTTAAAAATTATGAAACTATACATGTTGACGAATCGACAGAGCCAATATTATGGAATGGTCAAGTGAGCTCCGTATATCGGTGTCGACTTGACCACGGAGCTCACTTAAACCTGAATTTTAACATGGGCAGAGTCCACTTTATGCCGTAGATATATATATATATATATATATATATATATATATATATATATATATATATATATACATATATATACTCATGGACAAAAATATCGAATATTTTGGAATTTTCAAATTTTTGTTTTTTCAAAATAAATTCTGGTCAAGCAAAATAGAAACTCTATTTTGTCAACCAAGTCGTTTATTGTAAAATAAAGTTTATTTTAACAATTTTTAATAAAAAATTTTAAGTTTTTATGCGGAGAAAATTGTGAAAAAAATAAATGTTTAGTATTAGGTAAATAAGGTTATTTTACTCTAAACTTAAATGATAATTTAAATTGCTTAAACAACTGGTTTAAACTGAAAGAAGTGCATGATCAGTAACGAGTATTCTCCCCTGTAGCTCTTATTACTGCTTGCATATTTCTCAGCATGCTTGCAAGTAAATTTTGGACATATCCTTGGGAAATTGCATTTCATTTATCCTGTGCAGCAAGCCGAAGCTGCTCTATCGTTTTTGGAACGGGATTTCTTTGTCGTATGCTGCCTTTTAGGGGATCCCACATGTGCTCTATTGGATTTAAATCCGGGCTAGACGGTGGCCAATCCAATCTTCGAATTTGGACCTCATCAAGATAATTACTCACTATTACAGCGGCATGTGGTCGGGCATTATCGTGCATTAACGGGAATCTTTCATATCCAATGTAACCAACATATGACAAAACATGATCTTGCAGGATATTTTAAACCTAAGAATCACCGGTCATCCGTCTAATCACTTCCACTAGTGCGGTACGTACCTCCCAACTAATACCTTCCCAAAGAATTATGCCATCAACTTCTGTAGACGTAGTTTTGACCATCTGGCTCCCATAATAGTATTCTGGTCTCATCAGTGAAAAGAACGTTTTTCCAGTTGTCGGTATTCCACTAAATATATGTTCTTGCAAATTCCAAACGACGAGCTTTATGATTTTGGAGAAGACGTGGAACTTTGGCGGGGCGTCTGGGCTTTAAGTTTGCTTCTTTTGATCTTCGTCTAACTGTTTGCGAACTCACATTAACTTGTCTAACATTTAATAGCTCATTCTGAGGTGCATCGATGTCAATGAATGATTTCGTGTAGAATTAAGAACCAAAAATCGGTCATCAGATGCGGTTGTGCACCTTGGGCGTCCTTGACCAGGCCTTCGTTCAAAATTTCCTGTTTCGCGGTACCTTTTTAGAGTATTTGAAACTATAGATTCAGTTCTGCTGAGACGTCGTGCGATACCTTTTTGTACATATCCTTCGTCGTACAAAATTACAATATGTGCTACTTGGACTTCATCGCAGTGCCGAATTGGTGGAATACTTGTTTTAAACTTAGTTAAATCAAAACAATATTTAATTAAACTTAATAAATTAAACTAAAAATAACCGAATTAGTATGATTTTTCCTTTATGTGAAGAAGGATTTTTATGATAAAATGTACGAATGGCATTAACCACTGAAAAAACGTCAAAATAAACATCAAAATATTTTAAACCAGTTGAGTACATCAAGCTACTATATGAGTTTTATCATTAATCTAAAATTATTTTGAAGTAATAGTGACTGCAACAAAAAAAATTGGAAAATTACAAAATATTCGATATTTTTGTCCATGAGTTATATATATATATATATATATATATATATATATATATATATATATATATATATATATATATATATATTAAATGGCCAAATATATGGCCTAGGAGGACAAATTCGTTAAACTTCGCGTGCTCGAATCGGTATCGACCTATCCCAGCCTCATCAGACACTTGGGCTGATACAAATTCAAAATCGGAAAGTCCAACGAATGTCTCCCAAAACTTCACTAACAGTAGTTAGCTTACAAAGGCGCCACCTGCTTTGGCGGCCGTGAACGAAAACGATATGATAATATCGTTTTCTGTATCCTCTGTGCTATGCGAAATGTGTAAAAGATAAAATCTTTTAGCGAAAGCCGCTATCGCTTTATTAAATTAATATATATATATATATATATATATATATATGCTTTATTAAATTAATATATATATATATATATATATATATATATATATATATATATATATATATATATAATATATATATATATATATATATATATATATATATATATATGATATATATATATATATATATATATATATATATATATATATATGACAATTACTAAGTTCTCGGAAAGAACCGTGTTGTTGAGACGTTTACCTTTTGCAGGTATTGTGTATGATGTTCCCGCATCCAGTTGGGGTTTTCTTTTGACCAGTATCTACAATTCTAACGGTTGACCTCGCCATTTAATGTGAATGTAGCCTCATCAGAAAAAATAATATTTTGAACCAAAAGAGCGTTTCGGTGGCAGTGTAACCTTGAAAACCTTTTTTGGATGGTGCTGGTGCTAGAAAGGTCACCAACGGAGACACTGCGGACGGCAGCCAGATGGTTGATGGAGAGCGAGTCGTGGGTTCGAAACTAGCTTTTGGAACCTCGGATGGGTCCAATGGACGAAATAAATAAAGATAGGACAGGATAAGATTTATTAGAAAAGATACAGAAATAAACAAAAAGATAGATGGGTAAAATTACCAAAGATAAGATAAGATAGAAAAAGGGCGCCACTTAACTTTTTGGAGTTAAAGGAGAAAATTAAGAAACCTTAGGAACGAAACAGAGATAAGGAAAGATATTTAGGTTCTGAGACCAAATCCAAGGAAAGATATCAACAGTCAATTATTAAATTTGGTCAACACACTACATAAACAAATAATAAATATATTAGGTGGACTCCGTTCACCTACTTATCTACGAAACTTAATCAGCCTGATATTTCTTCTGGTCGAAGGTATAATAATTATTTAATATAATAAACAAACATTCAGATATAACAAACACATTGTTATATCAGGAAACTTATTAGGAGTCGAGAAATAAAATTTATTGATAAAACAAACAATATATTCAACACCACTATGTTATAGGCAGCTGAATGTACACACATGTAAATAAAATGCATCATCTTTTATTAAATGGTGGTATACATATAACAGTAAATAGTATTATAATTAGGAAATACCTTTACAAATACAATAATATAATAAAATTATGCACAGTTTAAATTATCAGCGAAGAGAGCCTGATAGTATTTAATAGTATTCAACTAAAGCTGATATAAATCGCTCTTTGCTGTTTATGGGCTTTTCTCGAGATAACGGGTTAAAAATGTATAACAACTATAGCAAATAACAAAATGATTAATTTTAAATCCTAAAGAATACAAAAAGTCCACTAGGAAACTAAGTTCCTGTAGCTAACTGTATACCATGTATCACAAAAACAATTTTATTTTAAAATTTTTAGTAAAAGGTATAAATAAAATACCCAAACGGGCTATATTTGTGATAAAGTCCGTTTGGGTATTTTAGTTATACCTTTTACTAAAAATTTTGAAATAAAATTTTTTTTGTAATACAAAAAGGTTTCAAGAATTCTGAATTATAAAAATTAAACCAACCATCACTTGGTATTAAGATAATTATCTGTCTCACACTGTTATTTAATGATTAACTGAGAATTAAATGTTCGTAATTTAGAAGTTCTTAATAGCTGATTTAAAGTGCGTATGAAAATATTAAATGTTCCTTGATTGAATGCTAACTCAGTAGTTAACCTTAACTACAGGAGAAGAAATGGTCGATGGAGATTCGCCCAGATAGTTGAAGGTAATATCATTGTTTAAATAGGACTAGTTAGCCAACGCAATGTATAAATTTGTTTGATTCTAATTGAGACAGTCACTAGATGTCACCACTCTTTCTGTCTCAATAGATTTTAATATACCATTGTTTGTTTGATATACATTATACTAGATGGTGCTATGTGAAAAAGTTAAGGACTAAACTAAACGTCCATTTTTGATCCCCTGAATTAAATTCACTAGCGTTGCAATATTTCACTGACATAGTAGCAACAGGTTTACTTACAAATAAAAATGTTACAAAAAAACAGACTATGAATCACAACGTATTCATTTAAAATATAGTTATTACTATCAACTAGTAAATATCGTGTCAACTAAAATTGTACATAAACGTACTGTGGCTTCTAAATCTTCCTATATCTAAATAGGTTTAAAGAATTTAAATATTTTATTTTATTTGGAAGTGTATTACAAAAATTTGGTCCGAGGTAAGTAAAACATTTTAATTATATGTGTTTAAAACATAAAAAAACATTGTATGAGAAATGAACAAATTAGGTATTTAGAAATAAATTTTACCGGAAAATACATACATTCGATAATATTTGAAAAAAGTGATTTTAAATTAAAATAATGTTACTTCCATAATAAATAAATGGTTTTTTACAGATGGCCGGAAATATTTGTTGTTATTACAAATGTGGTTTATCACCATACAAAATTCATGTATTAAGAATGTTCAGATTTCCGACAAAAATCCTTCGCCTTGTCAAAGATGGATATTACACTCTGGTAAGTAAATAGAAACTTTTTTTATATTCTTTTATTTTACACCGTTTCCGTTACGCAATTAACTTGAAAAAATGTTTATATTTTTTTTTCATTCATCATTTTTTATTATCGCCAGGGTGCACGAGTCATATTCGAGATGCATTAATTTGAATTTTACGTTTTCGTTGGTATTATAATTATGATATAATAAACTTCGGAAAAACAAATTAGTGAATAAATATCAAGTTAATAAACATAAACAAAGTATTAGATATTTAAATATGTATTTCTTAGCTATTTTTAGTTATTGTATTGAAAAGTAGAAATAAGTTCATCTTTATCGGAGAACTAATTTATACAAAGGTCCATCTGGGAAAAAATTATTGGTTTCACGTAAAAATTTTATACGGATATTTGAAGGTTGTGAAAGATATTTGAGGGTTAGTTAATAATAAATATGTGAAGACATACAGGTGATTTTGCCTATAAACGTTTTTTATCCAGTTTAGAGAAAAACAGTTAAAATAAAAATTGTAGATTCAAAAAGTTCTTCCATTTGTGAGTTTCTAAATTAAAATATATAAAGAATTCACCAAAATAGTTGCAAAAAACCCTTGATTTTGCAGAAATTTATCAATTTTAATAACTTTATTTTTGCATAATGGTATGTAATGTAACTAATAAAAATAGTGACGATTTGTTTATCGTAGAAAGCGATTATGTAAACAACTTTTTGTTGAGCTATCCCAGTTTAAAAAAAAATTATGTTTTCCGTACCACAGAAGCCAAGATATTGCAAATTTTGCAATCGTGCTTCATTTTGAAAAAGTTCAAATCTAAAAAAACCGAGCTCAAATGGTTCTCCATTCTACTTTTCAGAAGCGGTATTTTACGAATACCATCATTTTAACGGGTTATAAATTTTTACTTTTTTACCGCATATGCCATATGTAAGTTGGAACGCACAATTCAGGTCTTCATTTAGTGTCTCTTCAATTTTCAGCTCTTACTGTTAATAGACAATGGAAGTATGATTTTAAGAATAAAATGCTTTGGTTTTGAATATAAAATGCTCTCTTGCCTATTAATGGTCATAGAAGATTCTGTTTTTTTTAGAAAGTGTGTTTTTCACCAGTTTTTCATAAGTCTCTTCATAAGTTTGTGGCATAAACGATATCAACGTTATTATAACTGTTTATAAACAGATTAAATAACCTATAAACTATTTGCTCTGATTGATATTAAGCGCACTTTAATATCTTATTCATTTCCATAATTTCAAGGAGCTATGTTACATGTCTTTGCGCAAAAAAAGAGTTATTATAATTTATAAATAATTGCAAAAATAAGGTTGTTTTTGCAACTATTTCGGTTAATAGTTTCATGTATTTTAATTTGGATACTCTCAAAAATTACATAACTTTTTAGGATCTACAACTCTAAAAAAGATGAAAAAATCTTAAACAGATATTTAAAGTCCTATACCTTTAAAGGTATATGAGGGGTAGCTGATGACAATTATGTGAAGAATACAGCTAATTTTGCTTTGCTTTTTTATTAAACAATCGTAAAAAGTGAAAAAAGTTTATGCGCATAAAACGTTTGTTATTCTTGTTAGAGATATATGATTAAAATAAAAGTTATAGATCATAAAATGTTCTCTAATATTGAGATTTTTATAATTAAAATACATAAAGAATTGACCGAGATAATTTAAAAACCCTTATTTTTAAAGTAAAATTTATAAATGTTAATATAAATATAAATAATATAAATATAAATAACTTTCTTTTTGCATAACGATATGTAATACAACTATTTAAAATTATGGCAGTAAATGAGTTTTTAAAGTGTGCTAAATATCATACAGAACGACCATACAGATTATGAGTTATTCAATTTGTTTATCCAGGAGACCGATTATTTAAACAACTGTACTTGTCCAAACAGTCACTCTAGGGTTATTTTGTAAATAGAAATCGATTTTTATGGCTTCGTTTTAAATTATTAAAAACAAACATCAAGATTATATTAAATTTGTTTTTAAAAATCAGTTTGAAGAATAACAAATTTTTAGCGTATAAAAATTTTTAATAACTTTGACTTTTTTATGTGATACACTTGTATCTAGGCTCAATATAAAGCTAATAAAAAAACATTTAAAAAACCAAAACCTTCTATTGCCCAGAGGAAATCAAATGGCATTTTTTTTCTTGTTTAAGAAATTGCAAATATTTTCATTGTTTATTAATATTAAGAGCTGAAAATTGAACAGATTGTAAAAAAATATCTAAATTTTATAATTCGATTTATAAATGACATGCATAGTGAAGAAGTAAATTAGTTTTGAAACATTAAAATAATGGTACTCGTAAAATATCGCCACAGAAAAATGCAAGGGAGATCTGTCCGCTGCAATATCTCAGCTTGTTTCTTGTTATTGGTTATGGAAATTTCTGTTTTTTTTTTAATTGTGCTTTTACACCAGCTTTTCATTGAGCCTACGTACAGCCGTATGACATGAAAAATATCAAAAGTAGTATAAATGTTTAGAAGCTAAAAAGCACTTTTTCAAACTGTTTTTTTAATAAAATGTTGAAGTTTACAAATAAAGCTTCAAATAATCTATTCAAAAAACGTCAAATAACTGTCAAAGGTTAAACACCCTTTTTAAAGTTCCTCACGGATTTTAAAGATGTAAACAGTGTTAAACAGATAAAGTAATTCACCGACGAGTTAACAATACGAAGCGAAGTTCTTTAATCACATTTTGATAAGAAAACGAGTATCAAATTTGGTTTTATATTTTAATAGTCGAATTTAATTGCGGCTACATTGGTGTAATTAAAGAAAACCAGTGAAAATACCAAGAAATAGGTGAGATCCTTTTTTCTTTCTTTCCAGTTTGGGAGAGGGTCCATTAGGTACTCACATTTAGGTATTGTGTTACGGTCTGGGTAACCAGGACTACACATCATGAACAGCAATTAAATATTTACATTTACACAAAACAACTCCAATTCCAACCCAATATCATATGTCGTTGCCGCATTCTCTGGACCTCCTTCCCGTTCGTTTTCTAAAGGGGAACAAGTTATTGTCATGCACTCCATTTTGAATACTGTTTTATTTATATATATTAAAGACATTGGTGAAATAGTTTATCCAAAAAATATTACTTTTACATCTCGCATTTCGAATAATCGAATCTGCATTTTCCTCACTTCTACCGACATCGTTGATCAACTAATACACCGAATTTCATAATTAATTCCACCGTCATCTTTATCTGCAGGCTTCTTTCTGCGACCAAAATAATGCTTATTTCAAATCGAGCCGTCCCTAAAAAATACGGAACATCATATGATCAATAGGCATATATCAGGAGTTTTCCTAGGGTAACATTTATAATCCCTGACAAGGTGAACTTCAAAGTGCAATCTTCTCTGTTAATTAACCATGAAAATACATCCTTTAAAATATTTTTATTCTCTGACAAACTATAGTGTTTTCTTTGTTAGCTTACGGGTCGTACCGTGTGGTCTGATTGCAAAGTCTCCAGTTGACTAGATCACACACTCATTGCAGCTAATGCTCCTCCCTCTTCTTCATTTTCAGCTGACTCTAAGGAGTCCTTAATCCTGAATCCTTAACTTCATCAAAAGAATTTCTATCTTCAGAAATTGAGTCCATCTCCGTTAACTACATATCCATCCTGGCTGCCATTATGGATTTATCCATCCCTCGTCGTACTAATTCAAAGCCCATGTTGGCAGTAGGACAAAAAAGGGGACACTTTAATGACAGTCCTCCTGATTCTCCTACCATTCTATCTTCATCCGGTATTCTTGCTCTATTAAGTTCTTTTCCTCCTTCGACATTTTCGATGCCACCCAAACCAGCCAAAAAATGTTCAAATCTAATCTTTGATTGGATTACTCGATGAAACCCTATTATATTTCCGCTATAGAAATGATTTACAAAGATAATCCGAATAATTTTACACTCAATTCCACGCAACTTATTACATTTCTTGAAAACTCTTTTGTATGTATCACCCCACTACAAAAAGCTTAAAAATCCTCCAACATAGATGGTATTCAAAAGGACTTATTGCAGCTCTACATGGGTACAAGGGAAAGATCACTAAAAAAACCGTATCACTAGAATCTTAAAAAAGTTAAAAGAACAGCCTACCTCCGACTTACAAGAGTATATATATATAAGTGCATCCTCTGATAAATCTTCTGATGTCAAATCTAATCACAGCATACATGATGAATAGAAATTCTCTCTTTCTCTCGCATTTATTCATTTTTCCTGCTCTCTGTATATTTTTACTTTATCTTTTGCCAAATTTAGACACGATATTTAATTAAGTAAGAAAACTTTATGTACTTTAAATACCAGCCCAAGTCCAGTGTGGAAAAAAAATTGTTAATAAAAAATAACCTTAAAATATCTAATCTCTTTTTTAATCGAAAGGTTATCCTTGACAATTAAGAGACAGCCAAGATTCTGGCAGAAAATTTAAAATAAAAGTTTTGCAACAAATCTGGACCTAACCATATATACTCTTTTCTTCCTTCGCCCTTTCATTATTCATCCTCAGTTTCACAAGATACCAATTTTCCGAACTCTCGTATAAACTATTTCAAACTAAAAGCTGCACTTAAATCCTATAAAAACACAAAAATTATGAAGCCAGTAAATTTACCACTAACATACCGCTGACAATCGTTAATGAAAGATCTTGCCCTAATTTATACTAAGATAAAAAAAAGAACATTACAAAAAAAAAAAAAAAAAAATTGATCTGTCAAAAAACTGTCAAAGTTGAAACACGCTTTTTGAAGTTCCTTATAATTTTTTAGAGATTTAAATAGTATTAAATACAGTTCCGTAGTAGTATTCATAGAAATTAGACGTACAATACAATTAATATTGTGCTTTAAATTGTGAAATTTTAACAGCAATATCGTTTGTTGAACCACCAACCATATGAGTGTCAATAGCGGGGGGAGACCCCCTGACCCCAAAAAACCCACAAAACCAGCTATATCTGGAAATATATTCGATAGTCAAAGTACATTTCTGTAAGTACTCCAATTCCAATTAATTTGATGAATAATGCAAATACAACCAATCTGAATGAGACACAACAAAAAGTAATAAAACAGGTAAGGCAAGCATTTTTATTCAATAGTAATGATCTAGGCCCATATGATGTATATATCGAGAATAGCTCTACTGAGTTTAAAGGTAAACTAAATCCTTTAAAGATTGGTGAAATTATTTTGTCTAACTTTCCTGAAGCAGACAATATGATTTCAAGTATAGACGCCATTGGCCGAAATAGAATTAGAGTCAAATGCAAAGATTATAAAACTGCCAATAACCTCATTAAAAACAAAACTCTAGAAATATTTCGTTTAAATAATTTAGATCTGTATATTCCAAAATTTATTTTACACAGACAAGGAGTTATTAGGGATATAGACACAGATTTATCGGAAGAGTATATTAAAAATAGAATTAAACAGTATGATAGTCATTGCATATTTGAAATTGCAAACGTTAAAAGAATTACGCGTAAAGTAGAAAAAATTGTTAATGAGGAAAAAATTGTCGAATATGTCCCTACTAAATCTTGTATTGTGACCTTTAAATCGCAAACTTTACCTAAATATATAGTAATCAATAAGGTTATTAAAGAAGTTGAAATATATAAACAGAAAGTTTTGTTATGTTTTAACTGTCTTAGATACGGCCACTTGGGAAATCAATGTAGGAGTCAGCCAAGATGTAACAGATGCCAAGAAACCCATAATTCAAAGAATTGTACAAAAGTTGAGTTCACACAAGTATGTTTCAGTTGTAAGGGGAATCATTTGACCACAAACTTAAGCGCATGCCCAGAATTTACACGACAAAAGTTAATAAAAGAGACGATGGGTTTAACAAACGTTAATTTTTACGATGCAAATAAACAAGTGCCTAAGAATTCATATGCTAGTGTTCTTAGGACCAATACAGCCAACAATGATACAAATTTTCCACAAAATTCACAACCTTGTACTTCCTCCCAAGGAAATAATTTTGCTTAATTCATATTTAATCCTCACACAAATACCAGTAGGCCGAATAAAAGGCAGAAACCAAATAATTCAGACCCAACTGATATAGCTAGAAAAGAAATAGTATCTACAGTTTCCATTCCAAAACATCCTGAGGGAATAGTTAAAAGTCAATTTTACCAAAAAAACTTAAACATTGCAGATTCACGGTCAGAAGAGTTAAATTATTCTGTAATAAATGTCATTTTAGATTCGGTTCTTACAATTATTAATTCAATTAAACAAAATAATAATTTTAATATTTCAAAAGCTGATGTAATTCAGATAATTAGTAACCATTTTAACCAAAATCTAGCATCAAATTCGCAGACTTAAATAAAATAAACATATTACAGTGGAACTGTCGTTCAGCAGTTGCCAATAAAGAAAATTTAGAATATTTACTTCATCAGAACGACATCACTATAGCTCTATTATCTGAAACCTGGTTCAAACCGGGAAAATATTATAATTTTAAAGAATTTAATTATGTTCGAGCTGATCGCCCTGATGGATATGGCGGTTGTGCAATCCTTTTGAAATCCAACATCATATATGAAGAAATAAATTTTCAAAATACGTATTCGTTTACATATAAGTGTATTTCAATAAAAATTTCACATTTCAAGAAACCTTTACATATAATTTCTCTATATAATGAACCCAGGAATAAAGTTTTAATTCAACAATGGATCAATTTTTTAGAAAATATACCAAAACCATTTATAATTGGAGGCGATTTTAACGCACACAATTTGGCATGGGGCTGCGAAGTTGATGATAGATTAGGTAAAGATCTTCTAGATGCTATAGAATACTGTAATTTAGAATATTTAAACGACGGATCCCCCACTCTTGCTATTTCCAATAAACCTTCTGCTGTAGACTTAACCATTTGTTCCCGAGATATCGCCTCTCATTTTCGTTGGAATACTCTACAAGAACCTTATGGATCTAATCATGTGCCAATTATTTTTTCATCACAAAGTTTCTCCGCAGCAGAAGCCACATCCAGTAGAAAACATAGAATATGGAACCTTAGCAGAGCCAATTGGATGATCTATACCAGTACTTTGGAAACAATGAAAATACCATTAATCTACGAAGAATTGTTGACAAATATAAACCAAGCAGCCAACGTAGCTATCCCAAAACATTCTTCCATTAAAGAAAAAAACAAAGGTCATATTCCGAAACCATGGTGGAACAATCATTGTCAGTTAGCAGCTGAAAATAGAAAACATGCGTTTATAAATTATAAACAGAATCCAACGCTCCAAAACCTAATGGAGTATAAACGACTAGATGCTATTGCAAAGAAAATCTTCAAACAGAAGAAAAAGAAAAATTGGATTGATTTTTGCGAAAGCCTTAACTCAAGAACACCAATAAAAGATGTCTGGAAAAAAGTTAATTGTTTTAAAAACCGCAAACAAGCCAACAAAGTACCTATTGATCCCGAAGATACATGGTTGCAGGAATTCCATAGAAAAATTGCACCGGCATGGGTTCCAAATGACGACACTGTACAAGAACATATCCAAACAGTACCCCGACAAAACCACAATTTTGACGAAAATTTTCATTTATGGGAATTGCATCGAGCCCTTGAACAAAGAAATAATACTTCTCCAGGTATTGACAATGTGTCATATTCGCTGTTATACAACTTACCTATAGAATATAAAATTTCACTAGTAAACATTTTCAACAATATTTGGAAAAATAAGACACCAGTACCAAATAGTTGGAAAGAGTACCTGGTAATTCCGATTAAAAAACCTGGCAGACCAGAACGTGATCCAAGTTCTTACCGACCTATCTCCTTATCTTCATGTGTTTTAAAAACATTTGAAAGAATAATTAAAAATAGATTTGAACATTGGCTAGAACACGATGGTATACTTCCAAGTTCCCAATATGGTTTTCGCAAGTCTAGGTCCACTCAAGACGCAACTACAGCTCTAGTTACTTCAATTCAGCTTAATTTTACATCAAATAAGTCTACAGCAGCTGCGTTCCTTGACGTTTCTGCTGCTTTTGATAATGTTAATTTAAACATTCTTTACCAAAAAATGTTGTATATTGGAATCCCTAGATCATTTGCTCTCTTTTTAAAATCTTTGTATTCTAACAGACTAACTTTTTTAAAAATTAATAATGAGGAATTTTCATACTCTCGACTCACTAATATTGGATTGCCACAGGGGAGTATTTTAAGCCCGATTTTATACATCCTGTACAACATAGATCTTGAAGTTAGTATACCGAACCATACAAAAATTCTTCAATATGCTGATGATGTTGTTTTATACACAGCAGGAAAATTGTTAAGTACCTGTGAGGATAATTTGAAAGTCACATTAGAAATCGTAAATCAGTACTATGAAGAAATAGGTTTATTAATTTCTGACACAAAAACTAAGGTGTGTTACTTTTCACAAAAACATAGAGTTCCACAAGGCAATCTTAATGTGGGAAAGTTTAATTTCCCTATAAAAAACTGTATTAAGTATCTTGGTACCTATCTAGACAGGAAATTGTTATGGAAAGATCACATTCATCAAATTGTCAAAAAATCAGAAAACTCAATAAACATTTTAAGAGCTTTCTGTAAAACAAATTGGGGAGCAGACCCAAATATTGCTTTGATGTTTTACCGTAACATGATCAGGCCGATTTTCGATTATAACTGTCATTTATTTGGATCAGCGTCCAATACACATCTAAACAAACTTGAAATTCAAAAAAATAAATGCCTGAGATTATGCCTAGGTTATTTAAAATCCACTCCAGTCCAAATAATGGAAAATGAAGCGGTGGAACCTCCATTGCATTTACGCCGCCAATTTCTTAGCGACAAATTCACAGTCCGAATTATGTCCAAAAATTGTAAATACCTTCAAGATCTTAATGAGCTATCAGTTTTAGACCTTACCCATAGGTACTGGAGAACTAAAAAATCTATACCTTTGGTAGAAAGCTATCTAAGTACGGTAAAATATAACGATATTCTCTATAAAAGCCAAATTCCGCCCTACTACGGTGAAATGGCAAAAACACTATTTTCTAGAAAGGTTAGGATATGTTACTTAAACTCACATTTACTCCCAAATATGTTTGATATAATTATTAAAGAAAAATGGACAAATTATCAGTACATTTTTACTGATGGGTCAAAAGATGCAAATGGAACGGGCTGTGCAATGTTCCACGAAAATAAAAATTACCATCACCAGTATAGCTTACCCAGTGAATGCTCAATATACACAGCAGAAATGATGGCAATAATGTTTGCTCTTCAGTATGTAGTACTGAATCCGACTAGCAACTATGTTATATTTACTGACAGTAAAAGCGTGGTCGACAGATTTAACAACATTCAAACAGTTAAACGAATAAACCACATTGAACTGGAAATTCTTAAAATTCTTTATGAAACTATACAATTAGGATTAAATGTAACAATTACATGGATCAAGGGCCATTCGGGAATAAACGGCAATGAGATCGTTGACAATTTGGCTAAATCAGCATACATGCTTGGAGAAAAAGTAAACAGAAATTTAATTCCAGCGACAGATATTGACACCGTTAGTAGACAAAAACTTAAAAATAATTGGCATTTACATTACAGAGAATGTAAGACTGGCTTAAACTTTTATCATTGTAATACTAGGATACCCTCCATAAGATGGTTCTACACAGAATCTAATCGACATTTTATAAAGACCATTAATCGGCTGAGAGCAAATCATGCTCTTACGCCATCTTACATGCATGGAATCGGCTTATCAAATACTCCCAATTGTACTTGTGGTAAAATAGGCGATCTAACACATATTATATTAGAATGTGATTTACAAATTATTAATATAAACGAACTTTATAAGGAATTAATAAATTCTAAGTGTTGTTTTCCAACAAACCTTAATCTTTTAATATTTTCAAATAATATGGAAATTCTTCATTGCATTTACAAACATGTTAAAATATGTAAATATAAGTTGTAAATAGCATATAGGCGTAATCTGTTAATATGGTTTGAAAAAAAAAACAAAAAAAAAGTATACCACAAATTAAAAAAAAAATAAAAGAATTAAGAAAATAGAAATAGAACAAAAAACAAAAAAATAAATCCAAAAAAAAGAACAAAAAAAAGCAAAAAACAAAAAAAAAAATCAAAACAGCAACAAAACAAAAAACAAAAAAAAAACAAGAAAATAATAAAAGAATAAAAAAAAACAAAAAACAAAAAAAAAACAAGAAAATAATAAAAGAATAAAAAAAACAAAATAAAAATAAAAATATATCAAAACAAAATGTATGTACCTATCCATAAAAATATTAGCTATATGTAGTACTAACATTTGACTATGAATCTGCAATCAATAATAATTGAAATTCAGTCGATTTTAACAATAAATACAAACAAGTCTGGCTAATTGTCTCCGTCAAAGCCATTTTTCAGAAAAAAAAAAAAAAAAAAAAAATTTGTTAAAATCCTTTATAAAAGGTACATAAATTAAAAAACCCAAACGGGCTATGTCATGAAGACAAATCGTTTTCGGAATCCATATTCCATCATCAGTATCTAGGTGTACACTATTTGCTCCACTAAATATCTGGGTAAAAACCCGTTAAAAGTATATATTAGGATGTTAAAGTTACCAGTGGATATGATAACTCCACTCTCATTTATAAAAAAAACTGTTTCACAAATCCAAGGCAATAAAACTAACCTTCATCCTATGAATTTAGTCATCCTTCATTCCTATATCCTAACTATTTCTCCTATTATCTTCAACAACACAGTTATCTCTGACAGTCAATTCATTTCCGACACACTCGCTAATGGGGTTGAAGACAGATTCAATAAAAGTAATATGGCTTTTATTCCCAGTTCTTTACGAGCTCAATCTTTCTCCACCATCTCGTCAACTCCACACGATGTCACGTTTATGAACGCCTTGTTTACCCTAAATAAACTAAAATTTACCTTGTTTTCATGTACAAAATCTGCTGATGATCCCGATGATATCCCTTATATGTTTTTAAAAAATCTCTCTAATACATCTCTCTCCAAACTTCTCGAAATTTTTATACCCTTATCTAGAACACACAAAAATTCCCAGATGTTTGGCGCAATTCTATAATCATTCCAATTAAAAAACCTGACCAACCCTTTATAACTCCAATATCTTTCGTCTGATTTTTCTTACTTGTATTACCTGCAAACTTCTTAAAACAATGATCAATGAAATACTCACTTGGTTCGTTAAACAGTATAATATTATTCCCGACGCTCAATCCGGCTTCCCACGTAATCGGTCTACTATTGATAACTTTTTTATTTTTCAAACACACATTTCTTAAGCAATCTATAATCAACAAGATGTCGTAGCAACGGTATTTAACGTTGAAGGGGCATTTTATTCAATCTCCAGAAAAGCAATCATTGACAAAATCTCCTACAATAATTTAAATGGTAATATTTTCTCATTTGTAAAAAAATATCTAATCGAAAGAATCTTTAAAGTCCTTGTCAAGGGTAAACTTTTTCATTCTCTTCCTCAAAATTAAGGTGTCCCTTTAGATTCTGCATTAATTTTAACTTTATTCATTCTCGCCATCAACGAAATTTGCCTCCCATCAAATATGTTCAATACGCTGATGACTTAATCATTTACTGCCATGTTAAATCTGTCCCAACCTCATATAAACTTATACAAAGTGTAGTAAATCTAACTAACTAGGATTATCACTCTCTGAGAGTAAAACCAAATTAATAAAATTTTCTATAGGAACTTCCACTCCCTTACCCCAAATTTTATTTAACAATTCTCTACTATCTGTTGTTAATTATTGTAAAATTCTCGGTTTGATGTTTGACTCCAGATTAAATTGAAAAAATCAAATCTCTTAACTTAAAATCAATTGTTTTAAAAGGTTGAACATTTTTAAAATCCTCAGTCATCTTCAATGGGGTGCCAATAAAACTACTTCTAGGTCTGAGCGCTTTTCGCTTTAGTCCTATTGAGAGTGTATACCGTGAATCTAATGAACTTTCTCCTACCCTAAGACGATAATCACTTCTACTTTCGTATGCTGCATCAACATCCGCAAATCTATTTAATCCCGTTCATTCCCTAATTGCCACAATGCCGTCTTCTTCCACTAACAATAACCAACACCTTATCATAAAACCTATACCTTAATTAATTTGTCCACTACTTAAAAATATTGACCTTTTTCTGACTAGTTTATTTCCTCTACCTTTACTTCCCCTCTGGGATAAGGATCTCCCTTCAATATATACCTCACTTACTATTTTTAAAAAACTTGAATCTTCTAACCTTCTTATAAAGAAAGCATTTTTAGAATTTAATTCTCTATACAGATGCTTCTAAAACTACTACTGGTATTGGTTGTGCAGTAGCCACTAAACATGAACTTGTAAGATCATCTCAGTTACCCTTAATATGCAACGTTTGCATAGGTGATCTATATAGTATTGTGTTAGCTTTTAAATGTATCTCACATCAAAACAGACATATTGCCATTTGTTCAGAATAACTTTCATATATCCATTTAGTCAATACAATTTTCACTGAGCACCTATTAGTTCAAAACATTCATGACAATACCAAAATCTCTCTGCTTACGATATAACAGTCTCTCTTATATGGCTGCCTTCTCACACCGAAATTACTGGTAATAAAACAGCAGATCATTCTGCCAAAGAAGCCACCAACCATGGGGTGACTGAAGTCACTCCAATTCAACTAGCTAACGAATCTCGAAATTCGTTTTTAAAAAGTCGGTAGAGGATACTTGACAAAACTTAGACCAAAAGAGCAAAACAACTTTTCATAATCTTCAATCTTTTATTGGTCATCTCTCCCTAGACTTCATAACTAGAAGAGAAGCGTCGACTATTACAAGACTACGAATCAACCATACCAAACTTACCAACTGCAAACAATTCACCAACCTGTATAAAGCACTGGACTTGAAACCTATTCTAAGGAACTAGAGAATTGTCTACCTCTTCCTCAACTGTAAATTGTATATGTGGATTATGATACTTGAAAATGTTGACTATTTCAATAATTTTGTGTTTAGGAAGTGCCAAAACTAAATCATCTACATATCTTAAAAAAAATAAATGAAAAAAGTGCAATTGTTGATACAATCACTGATAACATCATCCATGACATAGCTACTTAGAATGGGTGAAAGACTAGATCCCATAGGACTACCAAAAATTTGTTTTTGGTAGTCTTATGGGATCTTTTTTTTCCTATCTAAAAAATTTCTTTTTTCTTCCTCTTATACATATTATATATATATATATATATAGATATATATATATATATATATATATATATATATATATATATATATATATAACATATATTGGCATAACTGCCAAGTTATTTATATTTTGAATACAGAACTTAAATTGTTTTTTTTATTTTATTGTGCAGAAAGTTGCTTTTTTTTTCAGTTGTGTTAATAATAATATTATTGTAGGTAATGCTGCATTGGAAAGTCTGGAGCTACCCGATTTAAAAAAAAATTCTATGCAGTAAGCATTTTGTCCAAAAATATCTAAATGCAAACCAAAAAAATATAGTGAGGTAGAAGATTAAGGTTTGTTAACGACACCACGCGTTTTTCATACGTATTCGATAGCAAAACAACCATCAACCAGTGCCAATAGTGTTTCGCACTACATGCATTGCTTATTTTAGTTCATGAAAACAATGTTACAATCAATTTCTATAACTATTAATGTAAACAATTTTCTTTTGTTTTTTTACCTTGAATTATTATTTCGTTAATATTCTCTATGTGTAGATATTAGAATTTTGATAAGTGGTATATAACTATTAAAATAATGCGAATTTAATTTTTGCAATATCTATCACTTTGTAATTTAAAATTATTTCATTAATAAACAGCTCAAATCGGGCGAGTTGATTGAAAAAAACATTCTCATTTATGTAAACAGAAATACAAAAATGGTGTTTATATTATAAAATACATAAATAAATAAAAAAAAGGATACTATTTATTAAAGTGTTAATTATTATTCCTTTTATCCCAACACATAGATTAATTTGTCCCTAAATATGTGTTGCCTCTTGTTGTAGCATATCGATGTGTTTTTTTGTTTCAAAAGCATTATCAAAAAGCCATACCCATAAATTTACTATATTTTCAAACGTCATTTTAAAGATTAAAAGATTTAAAATTTAATTTTCTCAAAACATACATAAAACCATTGTTTAAAAAGATTTTCTTTTTTAAACAATGATAAAACTTAAGTCTTGACTAAAAAATAAATCTCCGCATTAGTGTTCTAAGACGATAGCAATCGAGTCTATTTCAATTAAATATTTAATCCTTTTCTAGCAAATCATATAACCAAATTAAATATCTGGTAAACTAATAAAAATTAAAAAAAGGCAGCATTTACCTACTTCATTTAAATAGATTACTAACCGATTTAGATTTAGCAAGTATCAAAGTATAAAACAATTTGAAATATTCGCTAGAAATAGTCAAGTTATCTTTCACTAGACGCATACAACGATAACAACAATAAGCATTTTATTAAAGTCTTATATTTTCTTCACAATCTGGCATCCGTGTACAGGTTTGCATTAGTTATGATAAAGGTAAAAATATACTCGAATAGAATCCTGCAGAGAATTAAGTTTCTGTTAATAGTTTTTTAAATTTATGACTAGAGGCCGCCACTTGACGGCAGAATAAAAGTCAAACGTTTGTTCCATAAGGATTGTCTAACTAGTCCTATTTAAACAATGGTAATATGATTATGACAACTTACGATAAAGCTTGATGACTGCTGCACCCTTCACTGAAACTATTATAATACTTTACTTGTATTAAACACTTAAGTTAATTAAATTAAAGGTAGTTTATACCAATCTTTAATCTAATATGGTATTTTTTTTAAAATTTCACAAGCTTCCCCAAAAATAAGGTGTGATATCCCCCACTTAAAAATGACAGGCCAGCCTGTATGTATTTCTAGGAATTTCTGTATGTATTTATAGAAAGGTAAAAGGTTCTAACGACATCGAAAATAATGGTACCCTTCTAGCTAGGAACGTGATGAAAGATAAATCCTTTTGGATTAGGTTCCCTCAGAAACTTACTATAACGTGCCTTTGACGATATTTACCAAATTTATCAAAAATAACCCGCCTGATCGGAAAGAATTAACCGAGGATTAACCAACCCGATGTCCTTAGTAAGTCGGGCCTTCCGTGATTTAAGGTAGTCGTTAGATTCCAATGAAATTTCCTAATGATAAACACGACCACCAATATATTATTTGCAAATACAGCCGGCCATCGGCGTCTCAGCAACAGGGGTAAAGGGATTAAAAATTACTTAATATTTTAATTATATAACAAAAATGTTACAGCAGTTATCCATTATTGTTTTGCATAATTGTATTTTTTTATCTGGATCATCCTGGTATAATTCCTGTACAAGTGTGCATTTAAAGGGGTGCCATTTTTCAAGTTTTATTACTTTGTGTACCGTTGTTTTGCAAACATCGGGATCACGACTAACTTTACAAATAGAAGTGTGCGCATCTTCTTTAAAAGCAAGTAGAACATCTAATGTTGTATCATAATTTACAGAGGGATGACCTGATTTGCATGCATTTTTACCAGTTTCTCTAAATTTCTTTTCAATCTTACTTACTGTTGACTGATTTCTTCACTTCCATCGATTTCGCGATTTGTCTCCATATCCAATCATCATGAGTATTACAATTCTTTGCTTGACACTCAAATTCATTTCTACTTTAAATTAATTCTAAGCAATAATACAGAACATTCACGAATTAATACAATTATTGTACTACTTAATTATTATTGAACGTTACTAAAAATAATTACACAATCTCACTAAAAACTAGTAGTAGGCTACTTTTTGCAATTGATATTAAATAATTTATTTTCTATGCGCATATCTTTCAAATTATATCTGTTATAATTTAAGTTCGGTGACGTCCTCCTTCTAATTTGAAGACATCAAGAGACAAGGAAATATTTACTTTAGGAAATATGCACCAATTAACGTCTGGCCATCAACAATTATACTTTATTCCTTCTTACATACAGAACAATACAAAACTTGACTGACAGTAGTTTATGACCTATTTATGACATTACTCATTGCACTGTCAACAATGTCACTTCATATAGAACTACATCCACTTTTTATGTTGGATATTCTAACACTCTCCCTCAACATGAAAAGTAGATAAGCTAAATAATAGACCTTAACAAAATTATTTTAAATTCAAATTCTGACAGATTAACTGCAATTTCTTTGAATTTAACGACTTGGTCAACATATCAGCCACCATTTCATTCGTCGACATATATTTTAATTGAATATCATTGTTAGCTACTTTTTCACGAATAAAATGATACTTTACACGAATATGTTTCGTTCTCTTATGGTATACTTGATTTTCCGATAACTTTATGGCACTTTGATTATCATTAAATATAACCATCGGAAAACCTTCAAACAAAAACTTACAATTCACATTGTTTTCAAATATTTCTTTACATAAATATGTTAAGTATAACGATTCTTTTGCTGCCTCAGTTATGCCAATATATTCAGCTTCAGTTGAACTTAAAGCCAAAGTTCTTTGCTTTTGACATTCCCATGAGATAGGACCACCAGCCAACGAAAAAATAAATCCATAAAATGACTTTCTATCTGAACTGTTTTTGGCCCAATCTGAGTCAACAAAGCCACTTAAACTAACATTTGACTTTCTGTAATTAATTCCTACAGTTCTTGTACCTTTTAGGTATCTCAAAACACGTTTGGCTGCTAACCAATGTTCTTTCGTATGAGTCTTATTAAACTGGCTAAGATAAGTGACAGAGAAAGCTATGTCAGGCCTTGAACAAACCGCTAAATACATCATCGAACCAATCAATTCTTGATAAGGACATTCATACAAAATTCCTTCATTAGAAAGTTTAACATTCGGTTCTAAAGGAGTATTTACAATGCTACAATTCGTCATTTCAAATCGTTCAAGTATTTTATCAATATACTGTTCTTGACTTAATTTCAATTCAAACTCTGACTTACTTCTCTCTATCTTCATACCCAAACAATGTGTAATTGGACCCAAATCCCTAATATGAAAGTTTTTATCTAATTCGTTTTTCAAAACTTTAACCTCATCATGATTATTGTAAAAAACAAAAAAATCATCTACATAGAGTGCTACAATAAGGATTGAATTCTCATTATTTTTAACAAAAATACATGGTTCAATTTCACATTGTTTAAAATTCAACTTTAACAAAATTTGGTATGCCTTTTTATACCACAGTCTCGAAGACTGTTTGAGACCATATATAGCTTTCCTGAGCAGACAGACTTTATTTTCCAAGTCTGGTTCATCAAAACCTTCAGGTTGAGCCATATATATGGTTTCATCAATCTCACCATTCAGGAATGCAGTCTCCACATCTAAATGAACTGTATCTAGATTTAATTCAACAGCCATCGCTAACAAAAGCCTAAAATTACTAAAACGAATGACTGGAGAATACGTTTCTGAATAGTCAACCCCATATTTCTGTGTAAAACCCTTTGCCACCAATCTTGCCTTGTACCTTACTATTTCACCCTTTTCATTTTTCTTTATTTTAAACACCCATTTATTCTGAACAATATTTGTATTTGCAGGTTTATCAACCAATTCCCAAGTATTATTCATTCTGAGAGCTGTCAATTCATTCTGAATGGCTAATTTCCATTCATGGCTGTGACTACTTGACAGTGCCTCAGAAAGACTTGTGGGCTCAAATTCATTTGACATAGTAAACATGGCAAGATCAGGTACATTTTCCAGATCTTTATCTAACAAAAAATCATTATACAATTTTGGTTTATTTCTAACACGTGTAGGGTAACGCTTAGATTCTTGAACACTATCACTATTTCTTTCTTCTCTATTCACTTCTTGATTTTCACTCGCACTTTCTTCTACACTTTTTATATTCTCAGATTCCACAATTTCACCGATACCACTTTTTACTTCTTCGGAGTTTTCATTCACACTAAAACATTCCGACTGATGTTGGTTCACTGATTTGGCTTCAACAATTCGCAAATTGCATATAACCTCAGGTTTAAATCGTACGTCGTGGCTCGATACGATTCTTCTTTCAGATGGAATCCATATCCTAAAACCATCCCTGTCATTCACATAACCAACTAAATAACCATGTATCGCCTTGTCATCAAATTTACTGCGAAGATTCTTGTTAACGTGAACATAACATTCAGTGCCAAATATTCTTAAATGTTTCAAACTTCCAATTGGCTTTCCATACCACAATTCATAGGGACTTTTACTTTCAATTGATGACTTTCCTGTGCGATTCAGAATGTACACTGCAGTATTGCATGCTTCTGCCCACAATTGTTTGGACAACTCACATGTGTTTAACATGGAACGTGCGCACTCTACAATGGTGCGGTTTTCCCTTTCAGCAACACCATTCTGCTGAGGTGTGTAGGGTGGAGTGATACAATGCTCTATACCTCTCTTCACAAGAAGTTCAGATACCTTCTTATTGTCAAACTCTCTCCCTCTATCGCGTCTCAGTTGCTTTACTACATGACCATTTGTACTAGCTTCATTTAAAAATTGTTCTAAGAAAATACATACCTCACTTTTATGTTTCATAAAGAAAACTTTCCGAAACTTACTAAAGTCATCTTTAAAACATACGTAATAACGTGCTTTTCCCAGTGATTCTATAGACATGGGCCCATTCACATCTGCATGGATCTGCTCACCAATGACTTGTGGTCGATTGATCCTAGATTTGAATGGCAATCTATGCATTTTTCCAATTGCACATCCATCGCAAAAGCTTTCTTTGCACCCATCAATGTCTATATTCATTTTCTTCAATACCTTCTTTACGTGTTGCTTATGCTGATGACCAAATCTTTCATGGTACACTTGCAACATATCTGTTGACTCTGCTAAGTTTACTTGAAGGGGATTTGTTGGTTTCATAACACGTATATCAAGTGCATACAGGCCATTTTTGAAGTACCCAGTCATTACAGATTCAAAAGTATTTTTATCATATATATTTACACCTTTTCCATCAAGTACTGTAATAAAACCCCTTTGTGCAGCAGCTTTCACAGAAAACAAATGAGCACTTGCTTCAGAAACATAAAAAACATTCTTCAAGTCAGCACCTTTCCATTTATTATTCAGATGCATTTGAATTTTCACTGTTCCTTGTCCATGGGCTAACATACATACATCTTTCTTACCAAGTGATATACTTTCTGGTTCAGCAAATTCTGTATAAGATGAGAAATATTGCTTATCTGTAGTGATATGATTTGTGGCTCCACTGTCACAATACCATTTTCCAGCTTCAATACAATTGTTAGATGAGGCACTTAAAACAACAGACAAAAAAAGCAGTATCATTACTTTTATTCTTACCTAAATTCTCAACTGATTTTTTCAACGGACACTCTTTCGCCCAATGGCCTAATTTCTTGCATTTATGACATGGAAATTTTTCTTTTGCACGATGTACATTTTTCTTTGACTTCATATTTTGGTTCTGATTGTATTTTTCTGTCGGGATATTGTGTGCAACAAACGCAAAAGATTCTACAGTACTTTGGTCACGTAATTCAATGGTACACAATTTCTCAATCAGTAAATTCAAAGTTTGATTCTTTGATGGTATCGTGTCCCACAAATCTTTAAAATTATCAAAGTCTTTACCCAAAGTTGATAAGATCCGACCATTTAACATTCTTTCGGATAAAACATTTTCATCATGCTTCTGCAGTTCATCATTTAAATCTACAAACAGTTTCTGCAATTTCGCAACATGTGTACTAATATCTTCTTTTTCATCACGTTGGACTCTAAAAAAGGCTTCAATTAACATGTTTAACCGTTGCGTACTGCTACGTTCAAATCTCGCACGCAATTTGTCCCATATTTCACTAGCGTGAGTACACGTCAACACGAGCTCGGCAACAGTTTTTCCTAGCGTACCTGCTAACAAACTTGCCGCTTTCGCATCGTCTTTTAACCATTACTGATGCTTCTGTATTTCAGCTGAAATTGAATCTTCACTAACCTCAGGACACTTACACATATCGTTTACAATGTCTTCAAGTGCATACGAACGCAATAACATCGAAACGTGCCATTTCCACTTTGCCCAGTCTTCAGGACCCTCGAGTTTGTCAACTTGAATTTTATAATCGTTATTGCTGGTCGCCATATTTTATTCACCGACAATAACAACAAACAAAACTGAATGAAGTACGAACCTAATCTGTTCACAGTTCACACGTGGACTGGGCCCATAACCTGTTATAATTTAAGTTCGGTGACGTCCTCCTTCTAATTTGAAGACATCAAGAGACAAGGAAATATTTACTTTAGGAAATATGCACCAATAAACGTCTGGCCATCAACAATTATACTTTATTCCTTCTTACATACAGAACAATACAAAACTTGACTGACAGTAGTTTATGACCTATTTATGACATTACTCATTGCACTGTCAACAATGTCACTTCATATAGAACAACATCCACTTTTTATGTTTGATATTCTAACAATATCCATTAGACTCCGAGTATTATACTTTTAAAAAAAGAGCCGATGACGTCATCACTTCAATGTGTATCACCTATAATAAAGTTTTATTCTGAAATGTAGAACATTAAACTTAAAAATCAGCGTGTTTTAGATTTTTTTAAAAAGGCTTTTCATTTAGGAAATATCGAATTTATTCCATACTTTACGGACACGCTGTATATACATAACATACATACATACATCTATACATATATATATATATATATATATATATATATATATATATATATATATTATATATATATATATATATATATATATATATATATACATACATACATACACACATATATACACATATTTCTAGTCATAGAGCAACCTGTCCTTCGGGATTCTTCAACTTGAGAATCCATGAGGCGTGATCGGTCCAGATTAGAAACTTCCGTTCATATTAAAACATGATCATAACAAGAAATTTTCTTCGTGTGACACAATAATTTCTTTCGGCTTTGGAGAGGATTTTAATAAAGTATCCACTAACTCATTATGTCCCATTGGTATTTTGCGGAAAAACCTAGCCTTTGAATGTCCTAATGTGATGAAGGCCACTTGCTTTTGGAATAACTGACACTTCGTGGAATTCAATTTCAGATTTGTACTTCTCAATTCTTTGAAAACACTAGTAAAATTGTGGAGATGTTCGTCAAAAGTTTGACTACAAACCATTACATCGTCTAAGTAGATGAGAAAAATCTTGCAATGTAATCCCCACAATACCGTCTTCATCAAAAGTTCAAAGGTAGCTGGGGCATTACCAGGACCAAAAGGTAGGACAATTAATTGCTATAGAACTTGGCAAGTCGAAAACGCTGTCTTGGTGTTGTCTGCTGGACCCATTTCTATTTGCCAATATCCACTTTTTAAATCTAATGTTGAAAATCATTTCGCACCAGTCACAGCACCCAAGGTATAATCAATGCGTAGCAATGGGTATTTGACCATAACATCGTCTCGTGTAATCCACATAGAATCTAGTAAAGCCATCGTTCCTATTCGAAGCCTTCTATTTTGTGTCCTCCGATTTTCTTAATGTCATCAGCCCATCTCATTTGTGGTCTTCCTCTGCTTCTCTTTCCTAACCATGGCCTCCACTGTTGTATTTCGTGGTTCCACCTCTTATACTTCAGTCGGGCATTGTGTCCTGCGAAGCTCCATTTTAATTTGGCAGCATGTTCTCCTGCGTCTTTTACTTTGGTTTTGCTTCTAATCCATTTGTTTGTTTTTTTGTCTATAAGTCTCACCCCGAGCATTAATCTTTCCATCGCTCTTTGTGCTTTTACTATTTTATCCAAATTGGACTTGGTGAGTGTCCACGTCTGTGAACCATACGTGAGTATATGGAGGATACACTGATCGTAAATTCTGGTTTTCAAATACTGTTTTATTTTAGTGCTTTTTAAGATCCAACTTAGTTTTCCAAATCTTGCCCACGCTATCCTTATTCTTCTGGTAATTTCGGCAGTTTGATTTTCTTTGTTAATTTTCATTATCTGTCCCAGGTAGATGTATTCGCTTACTGTTTCTAAAGTTATGTATGTTATTTCTGGAATGTTCGGTGTATTTGTCATTATTTTTGTTTTTTCCAAGTTCATCTGAGGACCTACTTTTTCCGAAGCTTGAAATAGTTGCGTCCTCATGGTCTGTAGTTCTTCGAAACTTATAGCGAATATTACAATGTCAACAGCGTATCTTAAATGACTCAGTTTTCTTCCATTAACATTTACTCCCTTATCTACAAAGTTAATGTCTTTGAACACGTCTTCAAGTCCAAGTGTGAATAGCTTTGGTGAGATAACATCTCCCTGGCGAACTCCTCTGTTGATTGGTATAGCTTTGGTTTTCGCATCAATTTGTATTTTCATTGTAGCTTTCTTGTAAATATTGTGTATGAGCATTCTGTATCGGGAGTCTATCCTGTAGTTGTTCATAGCTCTCTCTATTGCCCAAAGTTCTATGGAGTCGAACGCCTTTTCATAATCAACGAAGCCAATATATAAGTTCAAGTGATATTCATTGGCTTTCTCTATTAGAGTTCTGACTGTGAAAAGATGATCCGCTGTACTGTAACCTTTTCGATGATGGTTCTATTACTCCTTTTTCTTGCATTTCCTTTAACATTGTCTTGACTTCTTCTCATTTTTCTTGACCTCATGTGAAAAACACATCTTCAGAATTTTGTCTAGATACTCACTAAGGAGTTAAACTGGTACTGTAAGTTTTGAAGCCATCGGAGATTTTTGTGGTTGCACAATACACTTTCTAATACTAGTGACACTCTCTAGAATACCCATTGAAATTTCTTTATTTAATCGAACATCGTAGTCGTTGAGATTCATTATTCGGGTAGGAAACGAGCTGCCGAGCATTCTAACTAGACTTCTTGCTGAAAGGATGCCTTTACGAAGTTGTTGGATAGCTGTTTCGAAAATTCTGAGAACAATAGTCGGTAGGTCTGGTTCAGGTTTCGCAACAACAGGTGCTATGATCTCGGATTGGACTGTTATTTGAACATCTTCAACAAAGATTCAGAATATTATTTCGCTACAGTAAACCGATATCAACACGACTTCTGCATCTTTAATTTCAAAAACATTTTCTTTTAAATCCAACTTAACGTTATGATGAAGCAAGAAGTCTAGACCAACATTGACAGCATCCATGATATCAGCTATCGGTCCACGATGTATGATTTTCTGACTTTCGAGCTGCACGTTGGTATAACCATGGATAGGAGCTATTGTTTCGTTTGCGGTTGTTAAAGTATAACTTCTCTCGCATCAGCGGATTTCCGAGACAGATATCATTGTCGGATGGACTATAGTATAAGTTACGCTAGTATAAAAAATATGCCACACAAGAAAGTATTTTCAAAACCATATTCAATTAGCTATTCTAAACATCAAATTTTTATAATCAAGTAGAGAACAGAGATATTTAGTAGGTAATACTTAATAATTATACTTAGTCTTTATTGATAGGTAAAAAAAGTTAAAAAAAAAATATATTCATGTAAAAAATTTAAAATGTAAATCACAAACCCTGACCTGTGTTCAGAGAATTCCGGGTAAAATTTAAAACATAAACACAATAAGGTATCACAAAATTGCTTTGGTATTGGGAAATTTCAATGTCTCATATTTTTTTTTCAGATAAAGAAAATTTACTACATTATTACATACAAAGTATGTAATAATTAATAACAAAAATGTTTTTTAAATAAGGAAATATACGAAAATTCCTTATAATGTTAACTTCTATTTTTTATAATAGTAACTAAATGACGAAAGTAAAATTAAAAATTTGAACGGGAAAGTATAAATTGTAGAAATTATCAGACATTCCTATTTACCAGACTTGGGCTTCTTTATTTGTAGCCTGATCTATGTACAAATAAATAGGAAAATTCAATAATACCGAAAAAATTATTTCAATCAAACATGCACATGTTTCTATCAAAGATGAAACAGTAAAAAAATGATTTATACTGAAATGAAATGAAAAACTGTGAAGAGGCCTAAAACCCGACAGTCTTGTGATAGTTAGTCAACACATCTATGTATATAATGTAATAAAAATAAAAATATCTAAAATATTTCAAAAAGCAAAGCAATAATTCTAATGAATACTTCATAAATATAATAGAAGTCGAAAAAAACTAATTCAAATATTACGTCACACAAATAATTTTAGCCATTTCCACATAACCAAATTTGCTACGTACAATTTTCTACATAAAATTTTGAAGAATGTAATAGATTGAAAAACAACGTTTATATTTATATTACATAAGATCTATGATTTGTACTATGGTAAAATTGTCAACAAGCGTTATTTAAATGTAAATTCTACACCCACTCTAAGAATGTTCACATGTGAACTTTCCAACAATTAGAAAATTATTTATTGCCGACAACTCAAAGAATTTTCTTTTCTCTTAAGTCTTTAAATGTAGTTGCATTAGTTTTTTCGGTCAGCCTTGGGTACACCTTTACTTTTCAAATTCATAGCTACCATACATTTCCAACAATAACTTTTTTCACATAGTAACAAAAAAAACCACTATGTTGTTACTACTTAAGTTTTTTTGTTTTAACATCCTAACTCAACAATTCTAAGTTACAGTAAGATCTCCAGTGTTTTTAAATAGATAATATATGGTAGCTAATAATTATAATTTCTTCTCTTTCAGCCCTGAAGAAGCCAAATTAATTCGTTCGGCGAAACAATTGATACATATTAGAGTCTTTCTTGCAGATTTCCCCAATATTTAAAAGTTTACTGTTTAACTTATCTGCAAAGATTAAATTTCTTTTCTATTTTTTTTAGAGGAACATGGGGTTCTATAACAACATACGGGTTAATTATGGTGCTGAGGTTTTGAGGTTGCTCAAGGATTAACAGAAAACTAATATCAGACTAGCAAAAGAAAGGAATCGGAGACTTTTTTTATTGTCATGTCGTTCTAAAGGTATAACACCAAAATACATTGTTCATGCCACCTTCTCTGGCCAAAACTATATAAACAGAAATGGTTTCTGGCAATTGCAGGGATGCCAATAACTTATCAGGTTAGATAGCAAACTTTTAAATGTTGAGATTGCAACCAATCATAGAGTTCTCAAACAGTTAGAAAAGTCACTCACTGAACAAAAAACCAAAATCATTAGATCAACTTCGGAATATGATTGGCTGCAAGTTTCACATATTCAATCTATTAGATATAATAAAATATTTTTTTTAATTAAATCTGACAGTATTAAAAAAATTGACTCACTATATCAGTCTTGTTGCAAATCTGTTCTTAAAACTGATCGAAAATGGATAAAAAATGTATCTACCTCATTTATTCCTGATGATGTTTTAGGTTTCGTGACATTAGGAAATAAATTTAGCATCGAACCAAAGTTAGAAAGAGATTTTCAAGTAAAAACACTTTTAGCAGATGTTGAACACATAATTTCATCATTGCCATCTGAATTAGAGCAAAACTTAATCCGGTCAAGAACAATTAACATAATCACTAATCACATTTTGAATACTTCCAAATCATCTAATACTTTTTTTCATAAATTATATACTAAAACTAGAAAATTTCTTAAATCCAATCCTGAGCTTTTTGTGACAAAAGCAGACAAAGGTAATGTTACAGTCATCTTAGAAAGAACTCACTACTTACAACTTTATTCTTCTCTCATTGAAAACGATAAATCTTACACTTCACTTACATCCAATCCCACTTCTCTACAAAGGAAATGCAATACATTGATCGCATCCATAGCCTCTTTCAATGAGATTGACCGTAACAGTAAGAAAAAATTAAGAACTTTTAATGGGAACATTGCAAAGTTTTATGCTTTGAAATTCAGTAGGTATTACATTAAACATTCTCTTGAGATAGTAAATAAATATAATGGTTACATACTACCATCAAATTATGTCCTCGTTAGCCTTGACGTTGTATCCTTATTCAGCAACGTACATCTAGGAATATGTTTGATATCAATAGAGGTCAACTGGGACCGTATTAGAGGTTGTTGTTCCATGTCTTATGAAAGATTCATCAGCATCGTCGAATTTCTCTTACTTCTCATTTAATGGAAAATTCTATCAACAAACTTTCGGTACCCCTATGGGAGCAAAGATTTCTCCTATCATTGCAACTTACGTTATGGATTATTTGTTAGACTCAGTCATTCCTTTATTAACCTTTCAAATTCCATTTATTAAAAAATATGTTGATGATATCATCTTAGCTATACCTAATGACACGGTAGATGAACTATTAAACACCTTCAATAGTTATGACCTCTACATCCAGTTCACTATAGAGAGGGAAGATGGTAATTGGTCCGTCCTCTTTCTTGACATAAGGATGATCAGGGAAAATAACAACATTAAAATAGATTGGTATCAAAAACCGACCCATTCTGGTAGATACCTTAACTACCACTCTTACCACAAGAATTCTACCAAAGTCAACTTAGTCAAACAGATGAAAAATAAAGTAATAAAACTATCAGATCCTTCTTTTCATACAAAAAACCTACAAAACCTACAGAAACTTTTCATTTCAAACGCTTATCCAACACCATTAGTGAATAAGATTTTGTTTAACACTGTCCATAACGAAGGTACTTCAGCTTCCTTCGCGACTAACAATGCTGATCCTGATGTCTTAAGTCGGAACCCAGTCTCGGATACTCCTATCAACAAATATTTTTCATTGCCATACTTCAGTGATATCACTCCGAGGTCAACAAGGATTCTGAAAAGTGTTGAAAATAACTTTGGTAAGAATAATAATAATATTAAACTTAATGTGGCTTGTAGATCAGCCCTAACAATTAATAGCCTTTATTCTAAGATCAAAGATAATACTCCTATAGATATGCTTCAACATTCCATGCCTCTCTTGCAACAATTCCTACATCGGCCAAACCTCTCAATTATTGAACGTATCACACTACACAAGAGTGATTCTCGACTTCACCCTGACCGTTGTGCATTAGCCAAACATGTCCATTCCACTGGTCATCTCATGGAATATACTAACATTAAAATTCTCCACCGTGAGAATAATAAATCTAAAAGAGAGTTCATTGAAATGTCATATATTTTCCTTAACGATTTCTCCATCAATGTTAAGAGTGACATTAAGAATCTAAGCGATATATACCACTTCTTACTTAAATGCGATACCAAGAACACTACAACATCACAGAGAACTAACTTGACTGATATATCCATTAACAACTAACCTACTTAAATAATTATTTTCAGTAATTAACCCTTCATTAGGCACGCGACCTGCCCGAACGCCGTTAGTCGGGGTAGGTCCAATGGACCTATGATTAACTATTTAATTACTAGCAGATTTTTTAAAATATTTTTCTTAATATTTTAATATTATAACATAAATAAATGTATTTTATAAGGAAGTAAATAATTAAACAGATTTTGAATTCGTAATATTGTCCATATATGGAGAAAAACAAAAAAAAACAAAACTATTTATGCAATTAATAAAAATATATGTAATAAGTGAAAAAAAAAACAACATAGATATGTGTATTATATTTATTTACAGATTTAATATATATCTCATTAATATTTATTAAAACATTCCTCGCACATTTTTTTAGTATGGATACTCAAACATAAAAATTTGCTACACCTTTCTTTCACAAGAATATTGAGTCTTGCATTGTTTCTTCGTTTCTTTTTAACAAGCTGCACAGTGTTTTCTTTTACTTCGGTTTGAACTATTTGCTGCTCGATCCCTTTCATGTGTCTCTTCTTGTTCAGGTTTATAAGGTTCTAAAAGAGTTTTTAGTTTAGTCGGTAAATTTTGTATTGTTGATCTCCTCTGTAAATGTGGAGTTACTAAACTTTTTGCCAAATTTTTCAAAAAGATCCGCCTCGTAATATTCTCTGCCCCATTTCCAAAAAAAATAATCATGGAGTTAATTTCGGCTACATTTAACAAGCGGTAAAATATCACCATAGGCCATCTTCTCGTAGCTCGTGCTGTATCATAAGTGGCACATAATTTATCCACAACGTCCACGCCTGATTTTGTTTCATTGTAAAATTGTATTATCTCCGGTTTCTTATCGGTGTCAGACGATACAGCTGAACTTGACGTGTGATAACTAGACAACAATACAACTGTCTTGTTTTTTTTTGGCACATATGATACAAGTGTCTCGTGTTTAGTATAACCAAATAAGCTATCATATTCATTGCGATTTTTGGGCAATGTAAAATCTGCCGGAATTTCTCGTAGATTTTTCCTCACGGTTCCTACGAAGGACAATTTTTGTTTTTCCAGTTCTTTTACAAGGTTCAAACTCGTAAACCAATTATCGGCAGTAATATTTCTGCCTGTGCCGAAAATTGGTTCTGCCAACCTGCATACAATTTTTGCATCTGCAGAATTACTCTGCCTGTAAGGTCCTTTCGGTTGTTGCCCGCAATAAATTTCCATATTATAAGTATAAAAAAGTTTTGCATCACATGAAGAGAATATCTCGATTTTGTACTTGTTTGGTTTGGATGGTATGTACTGTCTAAATCCTCAACGTTCTCGGAATCCTGGCAGTATTTCATCAATTGTTGTGTTTTGTCCAAGGCTATAATATGTCTTGCAATTTTCCAAAAAGTAGTTAAAAATATCTCTCACTGAAGCTAATTTATCTGTTGCTTGTCTTTGAGGCCGTGTGGTTTTTTCATCGAAACGGACACATCTTATAAGAAATTTAAATCTTTTTTCAGACATTGTAATTCTAAAAATATTTATACTAAAGTCATCAGCTAAAAAATAATCTGAAAGGTTTTGGTGACCACCTTTAAAAAGCCCTAACAAATACAGAAGGCCTAGAAATGCCTCCATTTCTATCCTATCTGTTTATCTACAGTCGCTTATACGCGCAAACTTTTCTTTTTCAAACCATTTATATAAATATTTGTTTTCTCCACCAGTATAGACAATATTCGGTCATCAAAAAATAATCGCCAACAATCCAATTCACTTCTGGTGCCTTTTGCGATTTGGCTTACAACACCTGGCAATTTTACTAATTACACTATTTTGGTTTTTTTTTCTGTTCTCTATGGATCAGTCAAAACACACCATAAAAAGATGTTACTAACAAAATTTTAACTTTCCAACTAAATTTTAAAATGTATATTGTCCATTATTTTAAATGTGTGTTTTTAATGTTGAGTGTCGTAGCTTTACAAAAATAATCTCAACGACTAGTAAGTTGTAATGACAATTTGAGATATGTTGTAAATATTTACACTTTCTTCTAATTACAGTGTCTTGAAGAAGCAATAAAAGAATTCCGAAAGCTCGACCAAAAGTCAAAAGAGTGTTTCGATAACATCCCGGCCAAACCTACTGACTGCAGCCCTAATAAACTGTGTTGTTTATAGTTTATTCGTCTTCCGGGTTTGGACCGTGTCATTTGTCAGTGACCCAAAAGTGGGTTTATCTCGACGTTTCGCTACAATTGTATGTAGCTTCTTCAGGAGAACAAAAAAAGAAAAAGAAAACAAAAGACAGGAAGATGGGTAGTTAGCAACGGTAACTCAGTTACTCAACGCAACCAGAGGCGAATACTAACTACCAAGATGGGCATTTGGTCACAGTAACTCAACTACTTAACGCAGCCAGAGGTGAAAACCAAATGCCAGGACAGGGATTCACGTCCAACAGCTCAGAACACTAACGCGTCGAGAGGCGGGGAGTGAATCCGACGATTACTCCGCTACCGCTCTATTTATAGTCGCGGTGACCTGTCGTGTCGGGACGTATCGGCACACTCCGTGGCGCGAACGTCAAGAAGCGCGCGCTGGCCAATCATGTGGCTGCATCTACGATTTCATTTGAACTGTGTTGTTTGTATATATATATATATATATATATATATATATATATATATATATATATATATATATATATATATATGTTATATGAGAAAATATTAACCTTGAACTAGCTTAAGTTCGCCGACTTCAGATTTCATCATCCCATTCTCATAGAAACTGCTGAGCACGCATTAGAACTTTGTACGAACCGTTGGCCAACATTCATGGGAACAGCAATTCAGCACTTCATACCAAACCTATAAATTACCATTCTCAGATGCCGGAATCACTCTTAGCTGCAACTTCGACCAGTCCAGTTATTGTAGTCATTTTAAATTAATTTAATTTTGTACTATTATTTAATATTTAATTTGTAACAAATAAAGTTCTTTTTTAAAAAGTCAAATACGTGATTAGTGATCTAACAATTGGCGCAAAGTCAGTAGGATCCGGTTAACGTTGCTAGAACACGTGTATACTCACTGTCAGCGGCGGATTCTCATCCCTTAACGGAACAAAGAATCTACGGAAGTCCTCACTCCTGTGACCTACGGAAGGAACACCTAGTGAAGCCCCTGGTAGCCGAGCAGAGAGAACAAGACAACCCTTAAAGAAGAAAGCATCTCGGAACAACCTCACTCCTGTAATCTACGGAAGGAACACCTAGTGAAGCCCCTGGTAGCTGAGCAGAGAGAACAAGGCGTCCCGATGTTCTTCTTTATGTAAGTGGATTTTGAATCATCTCGTTAATAATTTTGTTATAATAATTTACGAAATTGACTATACTGCAAGTCAATTAATCAATATACATAAAAAATACAAGTTGATTATCTAATATTTGAAATTATTGATATTGACATATTTCTTTCATACTATTTTATACTGATATTTTATTGACAATTTTTTTTTTACTTGCTATATTTTGGTATATTTTCTCTTGATATATTTTTATTTGGTATATTTGATACATTTTTATTGATATATTATTTGATATTTTTATATTGATACACTTTTGTCCTTTATATACCACCACATTTTTTTTTCTCCCTTATATACTGATACATTTTATATTTCTCCATACTTCTATTTTTCATTTCCGTTTAAAAATATCTCGAAAAATGCCTGAGATACGTTCCCAGACTCAACAAGAAATCGAACCATACAAGCTTTCGGAAATATTTTCTATTATCCCAGAATTTGAAGGCGATCTGATTTCTCTTTTTACATTTTTAGATGCGTGCGACTGTGCTTTTAAAATGGCCACAGGCGATCAGCGCGTTCTATTAACGATTCACGTAAAAAATAAACTCAAAGGTAAAGCTGCACAGCTTATTAATTCTAGAAAACCAATTTCTTATACAGAAATAAAACAATTACCAAATCTACATTTCGGAGACAGTAGAGACCTGACCTCCTTAATACAAGACTTACAAAGACTAAGACAACTATCTAACGAATCTCCTCTAACTTTCTTTAACCGTTTACAAGTTCTGAATGCAAAAATGCACGCCTCGATCCAAGTAGCAAATTTATCCCCAGATCAAAAAACTGCCCAATGTGACTTAATCGATACCATGGCCCTAAACACACTTTTAACCGGTTTAGAACCTCGTCTAGGACAAATTATTAGGGCTAGTAATCCAAAAGATCTCATTGAAGCAAGCAATCGTATTAGACGCGAACTTCAATTGTCATATTTTGAAGAACAAAAATCTAATTCTAGATCAACTATTCCTAAACCCTCTCAACCAATGAGAAGACCCTCATCTCAGTTTACAAAATGTACAAATTGTGGCCGCATTGGTCATCTAAATAGTGAATGCCGCTCTTCACGTTTCGTACAGCCAAACCAAACTTTTTCTAGGCCACACGGTTACCAAAACCAATATAATAATGGACCTAACAACTATCAAAACAATCAGAACCCTAATAGGAATCAATATTCCTCCAACAATCCAAATTTCAACCAACAGAGACCTTCCTTTTCATCTCAAAATCAAAATCGTCCATCTGTTATTCAAAGAAACCCAAACTTCCAAAGAGCACATGTTTTAAACGAATACCCTGATGAAATGACGACTAACTATTATACAGACGATTACTATACAGATAATTATTATAATACCGATAACTATAAAAACTATGAAACGAATTATTATACAGAAAATAATCCGCAAACTGATAACTTTTACGAAACCAATAACACACAAAATTATCAGGATTTTCTTTCCCTTCAGAATCAAAATCATCCTCCCAATCATACGAACCCCTCAACGGATATTACGAATATCCAAGAACAAATTCAAGCACTCAACTTGGACAACTTTCATCCGAATCTCAATTTTCCCGAACAGACATTCATGTAACCCCATTTAATACAATGAGTTCCAAAAATTTATATTACATTAACGATGCTACCAACACTTTTAAACTTTTAATCGACACAGGTGCTGGAATCACTGTTTTCAAAGAAAACACAGCACGCAATTATCATAATAGATTTCCTGAAAACGTTACTATTCAAGGTATAACCAATCAAAAATTGTTAATAACAGAATCTGTCCTGATTCCCTTCACTGCCGATAATCCTCACAAAGTCTTTATTTTCAATCTAGACATTGATTTCGATGGCATAATAGGCCTAGACTTTCTAGATCATTATGAATGCGTAATAGATCTTAAATCCCGACAGTTGCATACAAATTTTAAAACTGTCACCCTTCACAAAGTAGGACACGAGCCAAACACACCTCCTAAAGACAAAACACCGACACACCCCACAGAAATAAGACAAAACGAACCTAAAATAAAAATTGAATCAGATTCTAAATAGGAATCAAATTTAAAATATCAAAACCCTATAAATGAAAAATATACTATCGTAAAAAACCGAGATCAAGACAAAAATCTTGAAAGACCAGAGAGAAAACGAATAAAAGGAAAAAGCAGAATTACCATTGACAGCCGGACCGAACAAATATGCAGACTAAAATGCAACTTATCAAATACAGATGCCATATTATCAGCTCAAGAAATAGAAAAAGTTAGATTACCTCATGCATTAGTCCATGTAGATGAAAATGGAGAATTCTTAACTTCCGTACTAAATGCTAATGCTATGCCGAAGACAATCGAATTTTCAGACATTTCAATCGAACCTTTTAAAAATTCGGAGACAATCCTATCCTACAACGGAAATGATTTTGAAGAACCCGTAGTAGATAGAACACGAATAATTAAAGAACAATTAAGAATTGATCATCTAAATTGCGAAGAACAAGAACTAATTCTAGATATATGTACTGAATACGCAGATATATTTTATGTCGAAGGCGACAAACTGACCTTCACAAACGAAATCAAGCACAAAATCGAAACAAACAACGCTAAACCTGTCTTCACTAAATCCTATAGATATCCTCAAATACATAAGGAAGAGGTAAAGACGCAAATTAATAAAATGTTAGAAGAAGGAATAATCCAGAAAAGTGTCTCGCCCTGGTCGAGTCCAGTCTGGGTCGTACCGAAGAAATTAGATGCGTCAGGAAAACAAAAATGGCGAGTTGTTATTGATTATCGAAAACTCAACGAACTCACAGTACAAGACCGTTATCCTCTACCACAAATATCAGAACTATTGGACCAACTAGGAAGATGCCAATACTTCACAACACTAGATTTAGCGTCTGGATTTCACCAGATTGAAATCGAGCCACAAGACATCCAGAAAACGGCCTTTTCCGTCGAAAATGGACATTACGAATTTGTTCGCATGCCATTCGGACTAATGAATGCTCCATCTACTTTCCAGAGAGTAATGGACAACATCCTCTTAGGAATACAAAACGAAAGATGCTTAGTGTATATGGATGACATAATTATCTACTCACCCACTATTCATGATCACATGTCACGACTAACAGAAGTTTTTAAAAGGTTACGAAAAGCAAATTTAAAAATACAGCCAGACAAGTGCGAATTTTTAAGAAAAGAAGTAGCATATTTGGGCCACCTTGTAACAGAAAATGGTGTAAAAACAAATCCAGTTAAAATATCTTGCATCAAAAACTTCCCGGAACCAAAGAACACCAAAGAAATAAAATCATTCTTAGGCTTAGCCGGTTACTATAGAAGATTTATTCCAAATTTTGCCAAAATTTCTAAACCACTTACGAAACTACTTCAGAAAGACGTACCTTTTATTTTTAATTCTGATTGCAAAGAAGCTTTTAACGAACTCAAAAATATTTTAACTTCAGATCCAATACTTATATATCCCAATTTTGAGGAACCATTTTTACTAACGACTGACGCTAGTGCATTCGCGATTGGAGCCGTTCTATCGCAAGGCCCTATTGGAAAAGATTTACCCATAGCTTATGCCTCCAGAACATTATGCGGTGCCGAAACAAAATATTCGACGATAGAGAGAGAACTATTAGCTATCGTATGGGCAGTCAAACATTTTAGACCATATCTTTTTGGCCGAAAATTCACCCTGATTACCGATCATCGACCCCTTACATGGCTTTTCTCGATAAAAGATCCCGGAAGCCGATTAGCGCGTTGGCGCCTAAAACTCGAAGAATACAATTATAAAATAGAACATCGCGCAGGAAAAATAAACAGAAATGCAGATGCCCTCTCAAGGATAAAGATTAACCATTTCAAGGATTGTGCAAACTTTCAATCAAAAATCTCATTACATGCATCGAATGAAGATGACACGGAAACTCAAGAAAACGAAGACGACGATGAAGAAAATATAGAAAAAATGTCCGAAGAACTTGACAAGTTTATCGAACTGTATAGAACAAAGTCAATAATCGATTATTCTAAAATTGAAACATCGAATACGGACTTATTAGACAAATCCAACAAAAATATTGTTACATTTTTTTGGCAAAATAAACTTGAAGAACTCCACGAGAACATAATGAATGACATATTCGAAGAAAACATGGAATACAGTAACCGAAGAATTAATATTGTACACAGCAAAACTGTAAAAGATCGAAAATATTTTATTATACCATTACCGTTTGATCCCGAACGAGTAATATCACACTTGTTTCTTGTACTTTTTGCAAATAAAGATCAATTCGATGAATCAAAAATATATTGCGTCGAAAATAATCTCGAACTACCTATCCTAGAGATATTTTCTTATATTTTTGCTGACAAAGAATTAAAATTAAGAATCTGTCAAAATATAATTAAAACAGCCAGCGAAGACGAAAGCCCTCAAATTTTAGATCATTACCATTGCGGTAAAAACAACTTACATCGAGGAATAAACGAAACTGTCAGAAGAATAAAGCAGAAATACAATTGGAAGAATTTAACAAAAGATGTAGAGAAATTTGTAAAAGCATGTGAAATTTGCCAAAAAGTTAAGATTTGCAGGAAAAACTTAAGTGGACCACTAGTCATAACAGAAACTCCAAAATCACCATTCGAAAGAATAAATATGGACATATTCGAAACCCTACTAGGAACTACGCTTTAACTATTCGTGACGAATTGACAAAATTCACGCAAGCCTATCCTTTGGAAGACAAAAAGGCAGTAACAGTAGTCAAGACACTCCTACTCTTTTTTCAACACTATGGAACACCACTAAGAATTCATTGTGACTGCGGTCGAGAATTCGAGAATGCTATAATCAAAGATCTATGCGAATTATACGACATTAAACTAACATTTTCTAGCGTTAACCATCCACAATCTAATGGATCTATAGAAAGGTTTCATGCCACACTCTCAGAAATGATTAGAGCAAATCAAGCCGAGAACCCAAACGATCATCCTTTCACTATACTTCCTTATGCAATAATATGCTATAACAACACAAAGAATAAGACCCACGGTTTCATACCATATGAACTTATATTTGGGCACACTGCAGGCCGACCACCAGAAACTCTATACAATCAAAAAACACTAATGAGTAAATATATTCGAGACCTGAATAACCGCATGGAATATTTTTACAAAGTAGCCAGAGCAAAAACAGAAAGACAGAAAGAAAAGGCGAAAGTAAGATTTGACGAGAATATTTCAGAACGAAGACCTGATTTTAAAATTGGTGACAAAGTTTACGTAAAAGAATCCCAAATTAAATCAAAATCGGATAATCTTTTTAATGGACCTTTCGAAATTCAAGAAGTTTTTACATATTCCGCAATTATCCTTAACCCCAAAACTAACCAAACCTCTAAAGTAAATTTTGACAGACTCAAACCTTATTTTGAATAATTTTCCTTTACAGATTCTATGGACTCCTTCCTATCGTCCAATCCCAAATTCTCCTCACTCCAATTAATAACACAATTGGAATATTTTTTCATGAAAAAGGAACTATACGAATATCTAATGACAAATGGACTTTACTTGTTTACAAAGAATTATTACCTATCAAAACTACAATATCCAATAATGACAGAATTTTGGAAAACCTGTTAGAAAAATTTATTAACGTGGATACACCGAGAAAACTTGCCTTTCAAGCCGAAGTACAGACACATGTTAGTCTGCTAAAACAAATCTCAAACTCCGTTAATTTAAAATATAAAGAAATAAACTCTGACACAGTACCTTATAATAAACGCCTAAAACGCGGTTTAGTAAATGGTATTGGAACAATCTGGAAATCTATTACTGGAAATTTAGACGCCTCTGATGGCGAATAATTTAATAAATGTATAAATAAGATAAATTCCGATGAAACTCAAATTGAAAATCTCCTAAAAAATCAAATATCTGTTACCACTTCAGTTATAAGAACTTTCAACACTACAATTCAAAAATTGCAAATAGACGAAGAAACTTTTAACAAAGACTTAAAAACTATCGAGACTACACTTCTGGACATTAATAATGACATCTCCTTTTACCAAGCACAATTACAAATACTAGATTTATGTGAGTCCTTAATGGAAAGCTACGTATTTTTAGAAAATTATTTAAATGATATACTAAATTCTATCACATTGTCTCGCCTGCAAATTCTACATAGTTCTATTATTTCGCCCATAGACTTAATGGACGCATTAAAAGAAATCTCACAGTCATTACAAAATAACGTATTGCCTCTACCCACTTATATGTCAAATATAGCTCAGTATATTGACATAATAAAACTGCAAGCTTATCAGCTTGATTCAAAAATTGTTTTCGTCCTCGAAATTCCGTTAGTTGATCCCGAAATATTCACCTTGTATCAATTATATTCAATACCAATATTAGATAATCAAACTGGTTTTCATCATTTACTTTCAACTGTTCATAAATACATAGCGCGAGATGATGATTCAATTTCATATGTTTTACCCATGGACACCGAAAAATGCAAACAAATCAGTCAAAACCAAAGAATGTGTACAGACATTCTTCCGTATCCCATAGACACAGATGCTATATGTGAAGCCCAGCTTTTGAAACCTCTCAGCAACTTACCAAAAACTTGCCAGATGTCCATGCTCTTGGCACAAGGTTACAATGTACAAGAAATTGACCGAAATTTATGGTTACTAACCATTTCCGATCCATTACCAGTAACAATCAAATGTGCAAGGAAAGACGTCACTACACAAATAATAAAAACAAATTCAATCTTAAGATTAATTCCCGAATGTATTGCATTCATTGGCAGTACCAGAATTCATGCTAGAGACCAAATTGAGAAATATACAAATATCGCGTATAGAAGTCACCCAGTTAACGTACCCTACAGATGCTGTGACCATTTTGAGACAAAGAGTCACCTATCAAAATTGAAACCACTAAAACTCAGTAAAATCAACGTAGATGACTTAAATACTGCACAACACAAATTGGACCAATATTCAGAAGAACTGGACCATATTATGAGCCAATCATTCATTGAGGAACATCTACCCTTATTCACTATATCGACCTTATCCCTGATTATTATCCTAGTTATCTTATACCTTTTCTGCAAATACCGAACCAAAATATTCCCAAAAATTGCAATCTCCTTGTCCCAGGATCAGCCTCCAACTCCACTACCACGCAGAAATTCCATTAGACAGAAACTTCAAAGCTTAACCTCCTTCAGAAGAAGACCCAATGTCCAACAGGAAAGCGAAGCAGAAACACCAATTACTCTGTAAAAGTCAAAGCAATGGCATTGACTTTTCACTAATAAGGGGAGCTGTTATATGAGAAAATATTAACCTTGAACTAGCTTAAGTTCGCCGACTTCAGATTTCATCATCCCATTCTCATAGAAACTGCTGAGCACGCATTAGAACTTTGTACGAACCGTTGGCCAACATTCATGGGAACAGCAATTCAGCACTTCATACCAAACCTATAAATTACCATTCTCAGATGCCGGAATCACTCTTAGCTGCAACTTCGACCAGTCCAGTTATTGTAGTCATTTTAAATTAATTTAATTTTGTACTATTATTTAATATTTAATTTGTAACAAATAAAGTTCTTTTTTAAAAAGTCAACCGTTATCATCCGGTTAACGTTGCTAGAACACGTGTATACTCACTGGCAGCGGCGGATTCTCATCCCTTAACGGAACAAAGAATCTACGGAAGTCCTCACTCCTGTGACCTACGGAAGGAACACCTAGTGAAGCCCCTGGTAGCCGAGCAGAGAGAACAAGACAACCCTTAAAGAAGAAAGCATCTCGGAACAACCTCACTCCTGTAATCTACGGAAGGAACACCTAGTGAAGCCCCTGGTAGCTGAGCAGAGAGAACAAGGCGTATATATATATATATATATATATATATATATATATATATATATATATATATATATATATATATATATATATATAGTTATATAAAAAAAACAATAAGTCCATTATGGTATAACATTTTTCAGCTTATATTTGGGGCTTTTGGGAGGTTTTTTTAAAGGCAGTTGTAGATCTAAGAAAGATTTTTAAACATAAAGGCAAGATCATTATCCAAATTTCCCACTTTAAGCAGGAATCAGACAGCTCGTGGATTAGCGTGAACTAGCGCTCTTCGCTAGTTCACGTCGACAAAAAGGAACAGAAAAAATATAAAGTGAAACAGAGGGAGACAACGGATGTTAGTGTGAAATTGATAAATACTTAAAAGTTAAAATTTTTGTAAATTAGGTAATTTATACAATGACAAAAATTCCAACACAACTTCGTTAGACCACTTCATGGTAAAATTACCAAGACACTTACCGCACCTGTCCTTAGTTATGGCGGAGGGTTTGATAGGACAAGTACGTGCTATACATCAGCTTGCAAATTTCTTTGAATCTTTCTTTGAACGGGAGTGGAAGCGCTGGCCATAAATAGAGAGTTTTGCACTTACCCAGTATTAGTAAACCACAAATATTGTGGGTAAAAACGGTATTCCACGTTGAGTTGGTTTAGTGGTCCTAGTGCCGATAAAAAATGAAGAATGGCGGACATCTAAGCCCTTGGGTGTGTAATACGCTCATAAACTCTGTGCATAAACTCATTATGCACATTTAGTAAATAATCTTGCCTTTTCACCTTTGAGTTTGTCTTCGATGTATCACTGCCTAATGTCACGCAGATATAGACACAAAAATATACTTCAAACCAAGAATAGAGTTATATAGAGAACAGAGGGATATTCATGCCTTTTGGTACAAAATACACCTAGTTTTTCAAAGCGAATTACAAAAAATTGTTTATAGAAGATAAGAAATATTTTCAAATATTTTTGCCGATATTACGTAAAATAATTTACAACGAGATTGTTATATCGATTTGATGCATTAGGCTAGTCAAGTCCATTCTCACATGTAGCTAGCATGACAATGTATTTAAAACTAACTCCTTGTTGAAGCAGGTTAGCAAAACAATTAAAAAAACTAAGACTATATTTAAAATGTTTAGTTGTGAAAAAAGTTCAAACTGTCAAATGGTGTTACCAAGATACAATTAATTTGGTTTTGCTAAGTTTTGTTAAGTAATTGGTCTCCGGGAGTATCCAGTTTTCTTGTAAAACTTATACACCTGTCAGAAATTAAAACGATTTCAATCATGTCATAATCCCTCCCGTTTCATCGCGAATATATTTTATATATTTTAAATATACTGAGAATATAATTTTTCCCCATACATTTTTATTCAGAAAATTAACCCATTAATTACCAAGGTGTGAAAAAACAAGAAAAATGAGGATTTTTTTCTAACTTTTATTATAATAATGTAATTAAAATAAATAAACAACAAAAAAAAATTAAAACGTATGTTTTTTGCAAAAACCTGAGAGTTGCGTAGACTCATCACCGGTCAATACCGTGTACTATGTGTGGTATTTCGGAAAGCAGCTGCGACATCTTTTTTTCATGGGTAATGTTATAAATTTTCCATGAATTTACCAGAATATTATCCATGGTATTTGTGAACAAGGGCCACCACCATTTTTTTCCTTTGATATTTATTCGATAATTGGCTACTCCATTATCGTGAAGGTCAACACCTCCCATATATTTGTTGTACTTGGATACGACATAAGGTTATAGTACTTCAAGAAACTTTTTTTGTTGTCTATTGTACCTCCTAGCTTTTTTTTCTGGAAGTGTATGGTATACTTAGAAGCGTCACAATTGCATTGTCGTACCATCTTACTAGTGAGATATATGTATTTTTATCAAAAAAACTGTCGTAATGGCCCTCTTTTTTTATATTTTTGCAGTTTGCGAGGGACATTTTTCAGTTATTTCGTCACAAATTGTTGCTGTGGCAAAATAACCCTTTTCCTTTAGTAAGGCAAAGAACTGATAATTGGAAAAAAAAATAAAAATAAACTTCGTGCTGATTTTTTCGGTAATCATGGAGAATAAGTCTAAAATACCTTGAGGGCCCAATCCTAGCTCTTTTTTGTTTTTTAGTGGAGAAGCTCCTTCATAAGGAAGGAATTTAAACATATACCCATCATCGGAGCAAATGTACCACATCTTGAAATCAAACCTCACAGGTTTATTTCTAATAAACATCTTAAAGTAGTATTTCACTATTTGGGAGAGTGATTCATCGTTTAAACGCTGAATATACTCAAATTTAAATGTACACAGTGGCCCTCGAAAACTACCCGTTTTCTCAATTGCAATTTGTTTTTTCTCATAAGAAATTCCACAATATATAAGTAGTATATTTATTTGTGCTTCTTTATAGAAAAACTGACCAGGAGTTGTCGTACAGTGTAGCCAATTCTTGTTCACAAGTAGTATTTATGGTCATACAAAACCTGTATTTTTCCACGCAGCGATTATTATCATTAAATTTATTATCATAAAAATACCAAAAAACATGATTTTTTTAATAGTAAAAATTAAGCACAAAATTGTAATTAAATAAATTTTATTTATATGTTCCGTTTCGTTACATATTTAAATTTATAAAATAAAAATCGATATTTTAAAACAATATTTTTCAATCGTTTGGCAACTCTGGAATTAGCGACGGAACTCCGTTTCAATTCCGACCCACAGAAAGCCGTAAAACTAGTTTTTGTCGAGCGAGTGCCCATCAACAATAGTTCATTTACATTGGCGTTTCTGAGGGTAGGGCATGTGTTGCTTTTTGTGAATATATTTTATGCAATAAGTTTGTGTTATTGATAAAACGTGTTATTGATAATACGAGTGTTATAGTTTGTCGTTTTATAGTAAATTTTTAGTTATATTCTGTGATTATTTGGTTTGAGTTTTATTGAAGTTGGACGAAAAACCGAGTTGCTCCAAGAGAAGACAGCAAAATTCTGATGTTGATTCCAAAAATGAAATGCCGCAAAAGAGACGGAAAATGTTAACGTCCGAAGAGAAGGTAATGATACGAAACGTTTATGAAGGAATTGTCGGCAGAAAAATGGAATTAAATGTTAGCCAAGCGGTCGACATTTGTAGCAGTTTAACAAAAGTATCCATTAGCTGTATTTATCGTGTACTTAAAAATACATCGGAAAATAAAAAGCAAGAAAAAGGTAAAACTAGAGGTAGGAAAAGCATTGTTTTGGATGACGAGACAAGGAATATTCTACGTCAAAAAATTCATTCATTTTATTTTCGGAGTGAAATTCCAACACTGAAAAATATTTCACAAGAGCTCGAAAACGATGACTCCTTACCCAAGATATCTGGTAGAGTCTTAACTAGGACCATGCGCGAAATGAACTTTCGATATGTAAAACTCAACAGAAAAAGTATGCTATTAGAAAAAAATAAAATTATTGTGTGGAGAAGAAAATATTTAGAAGAAATACGCAAAATTCGCAGCACTGGGCGCATAGTATGTTATTTGGATGAAACCTGGATTAACGAAGGTCATAGAGTTGGAAAAGTTTGGCAAGATTTAAATGTCAAAAGTAAACGCGAAGCATTTATAGAAGGCTGATCTACAGGATTAAAAGCTCCATCAGGAAAGGGACGGCGTTTAATCATCGCCCATATAGGAAGTAATACAGAGTTTCCTGATGATGGTTTTCTTCAATTTGAGTCGAAAAAAAGAGGTGATTATGAAAGAAATTGAAAGAGAGGATTCAAGAATGGCTTACAGAAAATGGAATTGCATACGAAGAATCAATGCTCAAAATTTAGCTACTTGACATTGCACGGTTAAGGAAAAGTGAATATCTTAAATATGCTGTAGATGAAACTGCAAAAGATTATGGTGTCAAAGTTCTGCGTCTACCACCTTATCATTGCGAACTTAATCCCATTGAACTTATCTGGGCGCAAGTGAAAGGAGAAGTAGCACGCAATAAGAAAACGTTCAAATTAAACGAAATTAAGAAACTTTTGATCCAAGCAATCCTCCATGTAACTCTAGAGAAATGGGCTAAATCTATAGGCCACATAATTAAAGAAGAACATCGTATGTGGGAACTTGACACTTATATCGAAGTTTTACTAGAGCCAATTATAATTACACCAGGTGGTAAAGATAATGACAGCGATATCAGCACTGCATCTTCAGATTTAGACATTGAATAATGTTTTCTAATAGTTTAATAAGAACATCAGCATAAAAAAACCAAAAACAAAAAAAAAACGAGAACAACATAGTAAGTGTATATAGTGTTTGTGTTTAAATAGAATAGTACAATGTTTTGTTACATTAAACATTATTTTTATTTTGTTTTTATAGAATTTTATTTCGTTTTATAGGATTTTATTTTGTTTTGTTTTATACTGTTTAAGTGTTTTGTTCATTTTATTTAATAAGACAATAGGGCTCTTGGCGAACACCCATTTAAAAAAAGTAACGCGCCACAAGACATACCTCTGGAGTGGTGTGGAAACTGTCTTAAAATTTGTTTTAAAAAAATTTCATTGTGTAACTCTTTAAGGACGGGTCACGTCAAAAGACGTTTTAGCGTAACTTCCGCGACAGCCGGTTGGTATCAGTAAACTTTCTGCAAAATTACTTGTTTTTTATAGCTTTTTGTTTATGGCATTCTGTATTTTTAGGGGAATGTGGGGAATGAGCCACAAAATATTTATTCATATGTTTATTCATTGTCGTTTCGATCTCTATATCCAGAGACCGTTTTGAATTATACAAATGATAGTACTATTTATTTTCTATGGCTTTTCGCTTGTCGTTCTGTATTTTTAGAAATAATGTTGGGAATAAGCCACAATATATTTATTCAAATGTTTAATTTACGGACGTTTCGATCTCTATAAAGAGACCGTTTTCAAAAATACAAATAACAGATATATTTATTTTTCTGTAACTTCTTGTTTGTGGCATTCTGTATTTTTAGGGAGAAGGTTGGAAATAAGCCACAATATATCTATTTACATGTTTAATACACTGACGTTTCGATCTCTATTCCGTTTTTAAAGATAGAAAAAAAAAGAAAATAAACAATATAAGATTATAAAAATATATAATAATAAACAAATAAAATAAATATAACTATCATTTATATCTTTGAAAGCGGTCTTTGGATATAGAGATCGAAACGTCAGTAAAAACTTGTAAATAAATATATTGTGGCCTATTTCGAACATTAATATTTGAAAAATAAAATATAATATATATAATAACGGATTTATTACGGCTGTCGCCGCTTCTCCGCCCCCAATTTCCATCTTTTTCTGTCATATGCAGTTGCCTCTTCTAAGTCTCTTGCCGCCATTGCTTCATCAATATCGTTGCGCCAACTTCTCCGTGGTCGTCCTCTCTTTCTTCTTTCAGGAGGGATCCATTCCAGTACTCTCCTAGGCCATCTGTACTCTGGCATTCTTTTAACATGTCCGAACCAGATTAATTGTTTTCTTTCTATGTCATCATTGATATTTCTCTCCATTTTCATTTCGTTTCTTATTTGTTCGTTTCTAACTCTCTCCAGTTTCGATCTACCGCAGCTTCGTCTCAGATAATCCATTTCTGTCGTCAAAAGTTTGTTTCTATTAGCTTTGGTGACGTCCCATACTTCCGAACCGTAAAGTGTAATACTTTGGACTATACTACCGTAAATGTGTTTTTTGGTTTCTCGTCGAATTGTTTTTTGCCAGAGAAGAGAGTTTAAGGCACGGGTCGCTGCTCTGCCCTTGTTTATTCTTTCCCTGATTTCATCTGCGCTATTTCCCTTCTTGTTGAAAATGACCCCCAAATATTTGCAGGATTGCACGCCTTTGATTTTGTCGTCTTCCAAGACTAGGTCACATATTTCATCTGTTCCCACTGAGAGATATTCACATTTTGTCATATTCATGTTTAGACCTGCCACCTCATATTCTTCTTGCAGTTTTCTTACCATATAGCTAAGATCGTAGCTGTCTTCGGCAATTACTACCTGGTCATCCGCAAAGAAAAGTGTATATAGCTTGTTTTCTTCCACCGTTATTCCCATGTTTCTACATTTTTTTACCCATTTCACTAAGGATCTGTCCAAATAGATTTTAAATAAGGTGGGTGACAGACAGCAGCCTTGTCTTAGTCCTTTTGTTGTTTGAAAAGGAGAGGTGATTTCTTGTCTAATTAACGTTAAAATAAAAATGAGTGTACGTCACTGGATTTCAATACGGCTTTCCGCATTTCTCCGCCTTTAAACGATGAATCACTCTCTCAAATAGGGAAATTATACCATACAAGGATGTCGTTCAAAATATGGCACCATTTCTTCATCAATTACCAATTATACTATGAGCTATAGGTAGGAGCAAATACGCCATATCACATAAATTTTTCATCTCTTCTTCTTCTTCAGCCTTCATTCATCCATTGTTGGACATAGGCCTCCTCCAATTGTTTCCACGCTTCCCTATCTTTTGCAATTCTCATCCATTGCTTTCCAGCTACAGCTGTTATATCGTCTATCCATCTCTTTTTGGGTCTTCCCACGCTTCTTTTTGTTTCTCGAGGTCTCCAGAATGTCACTTTATGAGACCATATGTTGGTGTCTTGTCTTGCTACATGTGCTACCCATTGCCATCTCAATGTCGCTATTTTTTCCATGATGTCGGTTACTTTAGTTCTTCGACGTATTTCGGTGTTAGGAATTTTGTCTCTGAGGCTTATATTTAACATGGCCCTCTCCATGGCCCGTTGAGTTACTCTTAATTGTTCTGCCATTTTTCTTGTTATTGCCATAGTTTCCAATCCATAAGTTGTAACTGGTAGTATACAAGTGTCATAGGTTTTTCGTTTTAAGTGTATTGGGATTTTTCTGTCTTTTAAAATGAAGCTCAACTTCCCAAAAGCAGCCCATGATAATTGTGTCCTTCTTTTAATTTCTAGGGTTTGATTTTCCTTTTCGTTTTTAATTGCATGTCCTAGATATATATATTGTTCTACCTTTTCTACATTGATGTTATCTATCGTGATGTTTTCTAGGCTGTTGCTTAATATCTTTGTTTTGTCGAGATTCATTTTTAATCCTATTTGATTCGATTTGTGATTTTGTAGCATTGATTTTAGTTCATGGATATATATATTTTCATCTACTTTATTAAAAAATGGCCTTAGTTTACTGTATCGGTCGTCTTTGTCAAGTTTTTGGTTATCAGCAAAATGCAAATTTTGTTTTATACTTATAAACTTATTTTTACTCATGCAATCTTTTACAATTTGCTCCTTATCTTCGTCTGAAGACCAGTACATCGCTGTCTGAGGCAAGGTATGATAACCTGATAAAATCAAGATTCCAATAAATTGTCGCAATTCCTGTTGTAATAACGAGAAGTTGTGCCTATTGTTATCCCGAGCGTATTTTTCAGAATTCTCAATAATCATATTCTGAATACTGTCATCAAAAAAATCAAAAAATCATGAAAAATATATCAAGAGGTGACAAGTCGCCTAAATCAACAATTTGTTCAAGAACAAGAATAAGTTGTTCTTTTTCCTCAGATTCTTTAGATTCAGGACATATTTTATGTAAAAAATGCTCTGCTACTCACTCTGGTACTTTCTTGTTTTTATTAATATTTGTTCCTTTTTTGCCTGTATTTTGTTCAGTCTGTTGTGACTCGTGTAGTTCAATATTTACCTCATTTTGTATCAAATCTTCCTCCCGTAAATGAATTTCATAGGTTCCAGCAATCTCAGCATTATCAAAGTTGTAGTTATTGTCTTCGGAAATGTAAGTTCATCCACTTCCGGTGGAATATACACCACATCGACATTTCCTGAAAAATAATAATAAAATGTAAGAATATTGCCACACTTCCTATTTATTTATCTTACTTCTATCCTCCTCCAAATCTGCAACGATTTCCTTCAGAGCTAATTGAAGTTCAGCATTCGTTAAAACTTTAACCATATTTAAAACGATTTATTTCACACTATAACAAAGTTGTCGTTGTCATCAAAACAAGCAGCAAGACTGGCTGGCAACTTTACTAATTGCTTATCATATTTGAGGTGATACACCCATCAAAAACGCACACTAAACATTTCTATTATGGCGGTAAATACTAACCAGAACATAACATATTTGCAGGACTGGCTTTAAAAATTTCGTTCTCACTTATATTACTATTTGAGCGGTGATGCGTTTACGCAACACATAAATTTGAAATTGATTAGAAAAAAACTTCTTTCTTGTATATACTTATTTATATAAAACACATCACTTTTAACATATTGGCGAGTAAGTAAAAGTAAAAAAAGACACTTATTTATTTTACAGAATAAATTACGCTTATTTGAATTTCACATGGTTAAAAGTTCAAATTATTCCCATTTTTATGAAAATATATTCTATAAAAATTTTTAAAAAATTATAAACTTTATTCGTTTTTTAGTAAATGGTAAACCTTAACTTTGTGATAACCACCTACATTATCCTGTTGAGTGGATTATGCCATGTAAAAAAAATATTATTTAAGGTTTTGCGTAAACGCATCACCGGCACAAAATGGGTTAATTCCGAAAACTATAAAATTGTTTTACCAAGGTCACAATAATTTCGACAAAGTCATTAAGCTGAATCGGTTTTGTTTCTACCGTAAGTCCATTTCTTGTATCTATTAAGGTTAAAAAAACCTTGTTTTTCCTCTATTCCTTCATGTACATAAGAGATCTAAAATAATGTGGTATTTTTTTAATTTTTAGTCACACAGCACCTTATGCTATATTAGTTAAGACATTAATTGAAAGTCAAATGCGGATGAGGAATCATTTTTAGTTGGAGTTTTAGTTAGGCTGTAAGGAGAATTTTTCACTTTCAATTAAGTATTGGTTTGGATGAAAATTCCCTCCAGTGCCGTCCCTACCAGAGGTTAGGAATCGACTGTAGGATCTCAACACGTTTGTTTTTGATTTAATTTTTTGTCATATTTGCTTACTTAAATTGCATAATAATAATAGTCATAATACTAATAATTTAATAATAATAGTAACTCCCTGTGGGAGTTTTTATCAGTTCTTCTATCAGGCGCGGCCCCCTGCGAATGGGGGATACTCTCTGGGTATTTTTAGCACTGATACCCAGAGGGTAGGAGGGTTACCTGCCGTGAAACAAAAACTGACACCTGGCAGTAGGTATAAAATGCACACCCATGAAAATGGGGAATAATAATTTATGTTTAGGGTCGCTGCCTGGGGATCGCCAGTGCACGTCTGAAGTCAGCGCTGGACGTAACAGCATGCATGACGTCGGTGGCAGGGTGTTGAGGAGGCGGGCCCCTGTCATACAATCAGCTACAGCCCAACAACAAAAACAACCACAAGTGAGCCAAACAACAACAAGAGCTCCACCTGCTGAAGGTGCTGCGCTGAAACATCAGTCGGCGCTCACTCAAGCAGGACGACCGAGGCAGCGCATGAAATTGACTGTGTCTATAAATGAAAACATATTGCGTTTCTATTACAAGGTGACGAACCTCGGTCGAGAAACGATCGGCTATCGACAACTGTATGCCGAATTTTGCAGGGAGTACCCAGAGATTCAAGTATCTGAACAGCGAATAGCAGATCAATACCGGGTAATTATAAGAAATAATCTTATCCCAGAGGCTAGACGAGATACCATCAGAAGTGAAGTCGAACGGGAGATTCATAACCAAGAGCTAGTTGTGGATCATGTCCATAATGAAATCGTGAAGAGAAATGGCACGTGCCGTACAAGAGTTTAATGGTACAAACCCACTTAGCAGACCACCGCTACCAAAAATAAACTCTTGTAAGAAACTAGGTGCGCTGTTACAAATTATGAACACTGAAGTACTACCCAATTATATCGTGGAAGCCCATACATTAGAATATTTGCATATGCTGATTTACTGTGCAGCAACAGCAATTGCTAATGTTATGGGCATCGGAAGGACTGAAAACAGAATTGCACCCTGGGAAAAAAGACTGCTAAGGAAAATTGAATTATTGTGCAGGGATATTGGACAAATTACGGAATACATCTGAGGAGTAAGAAGTCGAAAAGTAATTAAAAGAGCTGAAGAAATAATTCTGAATACTCCAAGACACTCACAACATGACCCAGAAAACAACACAGCTCAACACGCCTAGACACATTAAAACAAAAACTCTCCGTTTATTCAGGTCGCCTAAGAAGATACAAAGTTAGTAACAATCGTAAATGTGACAATATACTTTTTAAGCATGCAGAGAAGGCTTTCTATAGGAAACTAAATTCCACTGTAGAAAATGTAAATAAATCCTACACAAGCCAAGAAGAAATTCATTAGTTTTGGGGAAACCAACTTTCGACGCCAGCTACTCATAACAACAATGCTGGATGGATTGTAGACACGACGAACAACTGTCAACACTACAGGATTATTCCTTATGAACCTTTCATCACTGAAGAAGTCTCGAAGATTATCAAAGAGCTTTATAACTAGAAATCTCCTGGTCCAGACGGAGTTCAAAACTTCTGGCTAAAGAAGTTTTGGAGTGTCCATGAGCTTTTAACAGTATTTATTAATAATATTATTTCTAATTCACAGGAAATACCATCATTTCTTACTCAGGGAACCACTTATCTAATACCGAAGGATCAAAATAACACCCAAGATCCAGCCAGGTACCGCCCAATTACTTGTCTTCCAACTTTGTACAAATTGGTAACATCCTGTGTGGCCCGGCGTATCTACCAACACTGTGGTCTGCACAATATCAAAGAGCCTCAACAGAAAGGATGCGCTAAGGGCTCCAGGGGCTGCAAAGAACAACTTATTATCGACTCAGTCATTTCTAACCAGGCATATACAAAAAAAAAGAAACCTTTTTACTGCTTTCATTGACTAAAAGAAGGCTTGCAGTGCAGCATGAATGGCTTATAAATATATTGAGAATATATAAAGTCGATGATAATCTCGTGACCTTTTTGAATCATATAATGGCAGAGTGGAAGACTAAAATTCACCTTCAAATAACTGGTGAAACCAATATCGAAACCAATATCCCTATTAAGCGGGGCCTGTTCCAGGGAGACTCGTTGAGCCCACGTTGTTTCTGTCTAGCGATAAACCCACTATCTCAGCTGCTGAACTCCACTGACTCAGGATTTAGCATCAAAAATAACAACACTGTTGTGGCAAAGCTAAATCATCTGTTGTATATGGATAATTTAAAATTAATGGCTTCCACTCGAAACCACCTAGATCAGATGCTAAAAACTGTAGAAAATTTCTCAAATGCTATCAGTATGCATTTTGGAATAGACAAGTGCCGTATAATAAATATAGTCAGAGGAAAGGTTCAGCCCGGAGCCCAATGGGTGAAAATTATATGTACAAATATCTCGGAGTAAAACAAGCGCGGAAAATTGACCATAAACAAATGAAAACTAAACTAACTTCGGAGTTCGTGCGAAGAGTAAGACAACTAAATCGGTCATATCTTAATAGTAAAAATTTGTTTAAGGCATTAAATACGTACGCGAGAGACCGGTCCTGACTGAGCACAAATTAACCTGTGTTTTAGTTATAAAAAGTCTGATTTATTTTGTGAAAGTTGTGCATATCAATAAAAAAGGCAGTAAGTGACCAACGAGATATTATTTTCACTTAATCATTCCAAATAACAAACATTTTATTGTATATACCAATAATATTATATTAACCAAGAAATTTTCAATCGAGGTTTAAATTGATAAGGACTGGTTGGGTTCCCATCAGGGGACAGGGCCGCACTCACTCTTGCGGATAACACCTGTTATTTTAAAATAATTTTACCGAAGCAAGCATGGATATAAGTAATGCACAACTTGATTCCGAACCATCTCAATATAAAAGAAATGTACCAAAAAGCTACTCAGCAGTGACCAATCAATTTAAATTTCCTTCCAAAGAACAAGCACTAGTGTTTGGTGCCATTGAAAATACTCCACTTCAAGACTACCTAATTCCTCTTGGTAATATAATTCTCTAAAAAAATATCATTTTCGCCTCCCGCCTTTCCAACAACCGAATTTGCATGTACCTTGCCAATAAAAATTTCCTAGATGAGTTTCTAGATAACCATGGTCAAATCACTATCCGAGGAGAAGTTTTAAGAGCTAAACGACTAATAACACCTGCTGAAAGAATTGTTATGTCAAACGTATGCCCGACCAATCCACATAATATTCTTGAAAAAGAATTACTTAAAATCGCTCTAAACCTTGTTTCTCCCATAACATTTCTAAAAATCGATGCAAATCTTCCCGACTTTAGCCATATCCTAAGCTTTAGATGGCAAGTATATGTTAGCCCTCATAATTTAACCATCCCAAGCGCCATAACAATAACATTCGAAAACACAAACTACACAGTATTCTTTTCACAAGATATGAACGTTTCCTTTAAATGTAAAAAACCAGGACACGTGGCAGCAGCCTGCACCGAACCTTCAAATATATCTGAAATACAACAAACTCCACTAAGTTCTACAACTTCAAATATTACAACTATAGCTGAGTTGACTGCACAAACTGTAACCGAAACACTTCCTACACAATCCTGTTCCTTTGCCACTGAAACTAGCCAACCTTCAATGTCGCCGTCTAACCAAACTCTACCTCCATTATCACACTAAAGCACCCTTTTACAACATACTGAGTCAGAATTACCCAATATAAATACAGAAGAAACAGGAAATAAAGAAACGCATTCAAAATGCTCTATAAATTAAGTCATCTCTCCAGAAACTGACACTGCACCTCAAGAAAGCCCATTTGTAACACCAAAATCTACAGGAACTCGAAAAAAGCCAAAGAAAACTAAACTTGTAGAAATGCATTCGGATTTATCCTTTTCATCCATGATAGAACCAGCCAAAACCTTCATCAATAATCATGAACCACCATTTCCACTGAACAGTGAACAATTAGCCCTTCTACTAGACAACACTGCCGGCTTATATAATCCCATAATCTCGATCAAGGATTTCACTCCTGATTTGCTAGGTTTTTCTCACATATTAAAACAAATCCGTCCCTATTTAAAAGAAAGGTCAATAAAATCAAGACTAACTAACTTAAACAAAAAAATATTTGCTTATCTTGGAGAGGTGGGCTCTGAATTAGAAAGTGATGCATCACAAACCAGCATTTAGTAGCAGCTATCGTTTAGTTTTTATTTTTTTTTATTTAAATTTTTTATTTCTTACATTCAACTCGATCATACAATGGAATATCGATGGATTCTTCCATCGCTTGGCTATGCTGCAGATTATCATTGCCGAAAACTGTCCAGACATAATCTGTCTACAAGAGACCAATTTAAAACCCCAACAGAAATACAGTCCTAAACAATACATATGCTTTCGTAAAGACAGGATGCTTGTTAACCATGCTAGTGGTGGTGTTATGGCATTAGTAAAAAAATCTTTCGATGCAAATTTATTTCTCGTAGTAAGCAATTTAGAAGCTATAGTCATCAAAATTGATTCCTTGATGTCATTTTATCTATGTAATATCTACATTCCTCCCAACTCACAGGTAAATTATGCAGATATACTGCACCTTATACACCAAATTCCAACACCACGTATAGTCGTCGGTGACTTTAATGGACACAATATAATATGGGGATCTTCTAACACAAATAAGATGGGAAGAATAATAGAAAACCTAATACATAACGTTAATTTAAATTTTCTTAATCATGGAACCCCCACGAGGTTCAACTCAGCATCAGGAGAATCCCCGGAAATTTACCTAAGTCTCTGTGATCCAATTTTAACTCCTTGCTTATTCTGGGAACTATTATTTGTCGCTCAACTAGGTCAGCGACCATTACCCCATAAAAATCTGCAATACTAACACCCTACCGGAACCAAAAGACACCTTTGTCTTAAAATGGAAAACAGAAAAGGTTGATTGGGTGAGTTTTTTAACATATATTGATAATTCCGTAGAAAGATGACTTAATACTAAAAAGTGCAGAACTCTTTCAGAACTACATTCAAAAAACAAAAAAATTCACAATCATCATCCAGTACCGTGGTGGAATAAGGATTGCAAAGAAGCTATAAAGCAAAGTAAAAAAGCTTTAAATAGGTTTAAACGACACAAAACCCAAGAAAGTAAAATATAATTCAAACGATTAAACGATAGATCCCAATTAATCATAAAAAATTCAAAAAAACCTTATGGTCAAAATACGTCTCAGAAATAAACAGTTCTACTCCAATGAGCGAAGTTTGGAAAAGGGTAAAGAAAAGTGGAAAAATCTCATTTCTTCTTACCAGAGCAAAACGGCTTCAGACGTAATCGGTTAGCAATGGACAATATCGTAGACTTACCAAGTGATTTCCAAGAAGCATTAGCAATGAATGAAATGTGCATAGCTATTTTCTTCGATATAAATAAAGCCTTCAATCCGTATTGGAGATTCAACATCATTAACCTTTAACTACGGGCTACGGTGTACTCAGTACACCAGTCGCACTAAATTGGCCGCTATTTCTGATAAGCACTGGTTGCGCACGTGTCCCTCTACCTAACCCATCTCTGATGTGTCAGCTATAAACCTCAACAGTTGTAAAATTGATTGCTTCAGAGATAGACTGACGGTTGGAAAAATTCAGGACAAGTTTTTTTTTTTTTTTTTTTACATCTTTAAAGAGAAGAAGGAAAAATCTGCATACAGACACCTGTGCCTCACACAGGTAGTGTTGGGTTCCTAATACCCTAGCGAAGCCGTGTCAGGGCGAGATGCCCCAGGAATTTAGACCTTTGACATCTCGCCCCGTCACCACCCCGAGACGGTCGGCGTCCAACTAAAAACCTCTCCTCTGTCACGCCAGACATCAGGATGGAAGGGCCGGTTAAGGCATACATCTCTCCTGATGCCCTGCTATCACCCGATTCCCATTCTTTCTCCGACACATTCATTGAGGAAACTACATTCACACGAACCACCAAGGACTTTCAACCCCTGCCTTAGCGAGGCTGCCATCTCTCTCGCGTCGTCTGTGTCCCATTTGCTCCTATTTCGGCCTGCGACAGTCCGAACCCCACCAAGGTGCTTCTCGCTTGTTTCAGAAGTCTGTTGCGAGTTCCCTCTCCTCTCGTTCTTTTGAAGAGAGCAGCTCCCTGATAAATTTGTGGATCCGTGTCCACCACCACTCATCCGTCATCATTTTCTCTACCATTTCTCTCACGGAATCAAACATTCTGCAGTTACACTCTCTTACAAACTTATCTCTTTCATCCGCCCAACGCTCACATTCCAACATCGTGTGTGTCACAGTATCCGAAAAACCACAGTAAAGGCACTGATCGGACTGAGCCCTCCTAAACCTGAAAAGGTAGCTGCGGAAGCAGCCATGGCCTGTGAGCATTTGCGTTAGATAATAATCCAGATGCCTATGCCCACAGTCCACCCAGCTTCGAAGGTTCGGGATTAGTGACTTCGTCCACTCCGCCACATCACGTGTTGCCTCCCACTCCTGTTGCCACTGACCAATTGAGACTAATCTCTCGGCCAGTCTTATCTCATTCATTTCTCGCTCTCCAATGTTCCGCCCCCTACGGCTGTGAATCCTTGCCCTTTCACCTACTAGTACATGTAGAGGAACACAGCCGGTGATAACCCACAGAGCGGCAGCTGACACAGTTCTGTAGGCACATGCTACCCGAAGCAGACTAGTTCTGTCCACGCGTACCATGAGCCTCCTGTAAGTTGGTATTTCTACCGCCTCACTCCAGACTGGGGCCGCGTAGAGGACGAATGTAACAAAAGCTAGACATTTTGCAACGTTTTGAATAAAAGAATTTGTAATTTGTTATTAAAATTTTAATAAAACTTTCATTTTATTATAATAAAACTAGTTTTATGATAATACATTTGATCAAATATTTTATTTTAGCATTTTCTCATAACTTAATATACCGTTATCTATTTGGATATTTGTGAGTACCTATTATTGGACTATTTAACGACCTTCCAGTTGTTTTTGTGGTCTTGTTTTTTCATGTTCTTTCTTCCATAGCAATACGGTCATGTCTCTTTGAAATATTAATTAGAAATACATAATAAAAATTACAAACGTTGCCTCTATATATTTCTCGTAACGTTTATAAATCGAGAGGTACTACAAAATATTTACTTTGCAGGGATCGTGTACCAGTAAGAAATCCCCAAAAACTCTCAGAAGATGAACTTAGAGCTATGGCTCAAGCTATATTTGAGGAAGAATCTGATGAAGATGTTGGTGGAGACCCAGATACTTCAGACGACGAGCTAATAGAAAAAATGGAGCACTACACTGAATCAGAAGTTGATCTGAATGACGAAAATCAATATACGATTGACTCGGACACAAACAGTAACATTGAAAACAGTTCAGATCTTGATGAAGACAATGATTATTTTATAGCAAAAGACAGAAAAACTAAATGGTATAAGAAATCTCTTCTTAGCAAATTTACTAAAACTCCTTCAAAAAATATTGTCAAGATATTTCCTGGGCCAACAGTTTGTCCGAGAGCTGTTACTACGGAACTAAGTGCTTTTGAAAAACTCTTTACAAATGAAATCATAGAAAATATAGTTGAATGTACAAATTTGCAGATTGCAAAAATACGATTAAATTATGAACGGCCAAGACGGGCTAAAGATACGACTAAACAGGAAATCATGGCATTATTAGGATTATTATTTCTTGCAGGGACTAAAAAACAAAATCATACACACTTCCTCGAATTGTGGACAAAAGATGGTACCGGCTCAGAAATCTTTCAAGCCTGTATGAGCGCAGATCGATTTTTATTTTTGCTTGCTGCTCTTAGGTTTGACAACAAAGATACTCGAAAGGACCGAAAATCAATTGACAAACTTGCTGCCATTCGCTTTACTCTTGATACGTTTATGAAAACTGTAGCAGCAACTATTCCTTGGGAGAAGAAATGACTATCGATGAAATGTTGATACCTTTTAGAGGTAGATGCAACTTTGTGCAATACATTCCAAGTAAACCTGCAAAGTATGGCTTAAAAGTGTTTGTGTTATGTGACGCGCAGACCTTTTATGTCACCAATTTTGAGGTGTATTGTGGTCAACTACCGGAAGGGCCCTACAAAAAATCTAACACACCAACGGATATAACCCATCGCCTGCTTCAACCTTGGAAAGGTAAAAACCGTAATTTAACATGCGACAATTGGTATACGAGTTATCCGTTGGCAATTGACCTTTTGAAGGAAAAGATAACGATGGTTGCCACACTTAAACGAAATAAAAGGGAACTACCTCCAGAGTTTTTACCAAGAAAAAACACACCAATTGGATCATCCACTTTTGGTTTTCAAAAAGAAGTTACCATTGTATCCTACACACCAAAAAAAAAATAAAGCTGTCATTCTCCTATCTACCATGCACAGTAATTCTACAGTAGATCTCGAAACAGGAAAACCAATGATAATTTTAGACTATAATTCACATAAAGGAGGCGTAGACACTGTAGACAAAATGTGCAGTACCTATTCGGTATCCCGAAGAACACGAAGATGGCCAATGGCATTGTTTTTTCAACTCCTGAATATTGCCGGAATTAAGAGCCAGATCCTGTACAATGCTGCCAACATCGACAATCCTCAAAAATATAGAAGAGTTTTTCTTAAAAGAATTATCATTGGCATTGATAAGACCTCATCTTTCTGAGAGGGCGGAAATACAGAGTTTACCTCTGGATTTAAAAATATTCTTGAAGAAATACAAAAACGTACAAGACGACCACGATGAAGAACCACCAGCAAAAAAACGGGGGAGGTGCCATTGTTGTGAAAGGAGCAAAAATAGAGTTACAACAATATCTTACAACAAATGTAATAGAATGGTTTGTAAAGAGCACTCTGTTACAATTTGTGCAAATTGTAATTTAGTAGACGCAAACGAGGAAGAAAACGAAAGTGAATAGCACACATATTCTCAAATATGTTCATTTGTGAATGATTATTTACTCCTAGTTTTTAGATTTATATACTAGTTTTATAATATTTTTAATGTTAAGCTAATATACAAGAATCTCAAGAAGGTTATTTTTAGAGAAAAAGAAGTGGTTGAGTTTTTGTTCTTATATTTGTTGCTAATCTTTATATTTTCGTTATGTATTATTTTTTATGTTAAGACATTCTCTTAAATATATGCCTACATTTATTATATACAATATATGTACTAAAAATACCTAGTTGTGGCTTTTATTTGCGTTTTTAGTCGGTGGTGTACAGAATACACCGCGCACGTAGTTATGACTAATGGAGGGGCGCCCGTAGTTAAAGGTTAACAAATTGCACGCATCCAATATTAGAGGACACTGCTTAGCCTATATCGAAAATTTGTTAAAAGACTTTTCTTTCCAAGTAAGAGTTAAAAACGTTTATTCTGATTTTTATACTGCAGAAAACGGTACCCCACAAGGTTCAGTACTTAGTCTTACCCTATTCCTAGTTACCATAAACAACATATGAAACAAATTACATAAACCTCTCAAAGCTCGCCTCTATGCCGACGATTTAGTGGTGTACATTAAAGGAGCACAAAAAGAATCTATGTGCAGAATAGTACAGACATGTTTAATCCAACTAGATGAATGGACAGCTAGTACAGGCTTCGAATTCTCCGTAAGAAAGACAACTGGTATGGTGTTTACGAAAAAATCATGCATTACACCAGTCCTTTGTCTTCACAACAGCATCATTCCCTTTAAAAACTCCGTAAAATTCCTTGGTATGTGGCTGGATCAAAAACTTTCCTGGAAAAAGCACATACAACACTTGGCGCTAACATGCAATAAAAGACTCAATTTGCTTAAAACCGTATCAAATCATTTCTGGGGTTCCGACTTCTCTACATTACTCCTTCTGTAGAAAACACTAATTAGATCCAAACTCGATTACGGTTCAATTGTTTATGCCTCTGCAACCACGAATACCCTAAAACCGTTAGATACAATCCACAATGCTGCACTTCGGATCGTTCTCGGAGCTTTTCACACTTCACCCATAGAAAGCTTACATTCCGAAACTGGAGAACCGTCATTGCAGTATAGGCGGGCACTTTTAACACTTTCACACGCTTCTTCTGTAGCTGCTAATAAGGATCATCCACTTTTCGAAAATACTTTTTCTAAAAATAATCTTGACTTTCTCTTTAATAAACCTCGTACTGGAAAACCTTATTACACACGAGTAAGATCAATACTGAATAATTTTAACACAACAATCCCAGATGTATTTCACTGTAACATCCAACATCCAACTCCATGGTTGATAAGCATCCCAAATTGCAACACCTCTTTAATAGAGTTCTCCAAAAAATGCAATAACAACATACTAATCAACAACAAACTAAATGAGATTCTTGAACGAGACTACCCTAACTACACAAACATCTTTTCCGATGCATCTAAATCTACTGGTAGCATTGGTTGTGCATTTGTTACTCCAACGTCTACTTTCAAATTTAAACTACCACCTAGCTCAAGTGTTTTCACCGCTTAACTGTTTGCTTTGTACCGGGCCCTAAAACATGCAAACCTCTCAAGAATTTCAAAACCTCTGTTTCTCACCGACTCGCTTAGCTCTCTTCTTGCAATACAGCATCTATATCCTAAACAGCCATTGGAGCAACTAATAAAAACTGAACTACAAATCGCCCAAGAGAACCACATAACTCCTAAATTTATATGGATCCTATCGCATATAGGAATTATCGGCAATGAAGAGGCAGACAGGAGTGCTCGTGATGCAGCAACAAGTGCGGAATCTGAATTAGTGCGTGAGAGTGTATGTAAAGATCTCAAAACGTTTTTTAAACAAAAAGTGATGGGTCAGTGGCAGCGCGAATGATTTCTATCGCAATCTTAATTAAGATCGCTAAAACCAGATACACGACAGTGAAAAACTAGTGCTAGTACACGGTTTATTCAAACGGTTCTAACGCGCCTACGTATAGGACACACTAAGATAACACACTCGTATTTACTTTCGGCCAGTGAACGTCCGCTGTGCGACCTATGTGTTACGCCTCTTACCGTCGTCCATTTGTTAATTGAGTGTCCAAAATACCATAGACAACGTTCAATAAACAATATACCAAATACTCTACCAGATTTCTTAGAAGAAAACTGTCACGTAAAAAACTTATTAAATTACCTAAGATCAATTAATATTTTGTATCAGATTTAAAGTTTTGTTTACTGAGTAATGCCGCTAGTAACCTTTTGGTGGATGCGGCAATGTTTCTTCTTAATAAGAAAAAAAAATAATAAATACGTACGCCTGTTCCGCGCTGAGCTACTCGTTTGGTATAATAAAGTGGTCAAAAATGGATATATAGGGTCTTCAGCGGAAAGTAAGAACACTTCTCACTAAGGCGCAAAAACATCATCCACGCAGTGCAGTAGAGAGAAAAACATTACCGCGGTATCAAGGGGGAAGAGGACTTATGAATATATGTGAGCAATTGGACAAACAAATTGTTAATTTAAGAACTTATTTTGATGATATTTTCCCATGATAATGGAGTATAATAATTTATGTTTAGGGTCGCTGCCTGAGGATCACCAGGGCACGTCTGGAGCCGGCGCTGGAGGTGACAGCATGCGGAACGTCGGTGGCAGGGTGTTGAGGAGGCGGACCTCTGTCATACAATCAGCTACAACCCAACAAGAACAACAACCACAACCGAGCTTAACAACAGCAAGAGCTCCACTCGCTGAAGGTGCTGCGCTGGAACATCAGCCGGCGCTCACTCAAGCAGGACGACCGAGGCAGCGGATGAAATGAACTGTGTCTATGAATAAACATATTTTGCGCTTTTATTATAAGATAACAAATCTCGGTCAAGAAACGATCGGCTATCGACAAAATCTGTATGCCAAATTTTGCAGAGAATACCCAGAAATGCAAGTATCTGAACAACGACTAGCAGATCAATACCAGGTAATTATCAGAAAGGATCTCATCCCAGAGACTAGACGCAATACCATCAAAAGCAAAGTCGAATGGGAGATTCATAATCAAAAGGTAGTTGGAAATCAAGCCCTTAATAAAATACAAGAGCCAATTCCTGAGGTTGACATACAAGAACAAGAAACTCAAGCTGATAATACACAGCGGGACAACGAGTTGCGCGATAGCCTAGTTAACGAAATGGCCCGCGCCGTACAAGAGTTTAATGGAACAAACCCACTTAGCAGACCACCGCTACCAACAGTAAACTCTTGTAAGAAACTAGGTGTTGCTGTTACAAATTGTGAACGCTGAGTCCTGCCCAAATATGTCGTAGAAGCCCATACATTGGATTATATGCACACGCTGATTTACTTTGCAGCAACAGCAATTGCTAATGTTATGGGCATTAAGACCAGAACACGACGGGGTACTAATATCGGAAGGACAGATAACAGAGTTGCACCTTGGGAAAACGGCTGCTAACGAAAATTTAATCATTACTTAGGAACATTGGTCAAATCACGGAATATGTTCGAGGAACAACAAGTAGAAAAGTAATCAGAAGAGCTGAAGAAATAATGCTAACCACCGCAAGACACTCACAATATAATCCAGAAAACAACACAGCACAACAGTGCCTGAATACATTAAAAAAAAAACTTTCTATTTACTCAGGCCGACTAAGGATATACAAAATTAGTAATAAACGAAAATCCGACAGTACGCTTTTTGAAAATGCTGGGATGGCGTTCTATCGGTAACTCAATTCTACAGCAGAAAGTGCCAATAAATCTTACCCAAGTCGAAAAAAATCCGAGTTTTGGGGAAATCAACTTTCCACGCCAGCTGCTCTTAACACCAATGCTGGACGGATCGAAGATAAGGCGCACAACTGCCAACACTACGTTACTGTTTCCTACGAACCCTTCACTACTGAAGAAGTTTTAAATATTATTAAAGAGCTTCATAACTGGAAATCTCCTGGACCAGATGGCGTTCAGAACTTCTGGCTGAAGAAGTTCTGGAGTTTTCATGAGTGCTTATCAGCAATAATTAATCACACTATTTCTAATCCGCGGGAAATACCATCTTTCCTAACCCAGGGAACAACTTATTTAATTCCCAAAGATCAAAATAACACCCAAGATCCAACCAAGTACCGCCCAATTACTTGTCTTCCAACTCTGTATAAATTAGTGACATCCTGTGTAGCCCGACGTATTAACCAACACTGTGCTTTAAATAATATCATAGAGCCTCAACAATAAGGATGCGCTAAGGGTTCCATGGGCTGCAAAGAACAACTTATCATGGACTCTGTAATTTCTAACCAAGCATATAGCAAAAAACGGAATCTCTTTACTGCTTTCATCGACTATAAGAAAGCTTTTGATTCAGTGCCGCATGAATGGCTTATAGATATATTAAAAATATATAAAGTCGATGATAACATAGTGACCTTTTTAAAACGTATAATGTCAAATTGGAAGACAAAAATTCACCTCCAAATACCTGGTGAAAACCATATCGAAACTAAAAATATTGCAATCAACCGGGGCCTACTTCAAGGAAATTCGTTGAGCCCACTGTGGTTTTGTCTAGCGATGAATCCCTTATCCCAGATACTGAACTCAACTGACACAGGTTTTAGAATCAAAAATAACACTACTGTTGTTGCAAATCTTAATCATCTATTGTATATGTATGATTTAAAACTATTGGCTTCCACTCGAAGGCACCTGGATCAGATGCTAAAAACACTAGAAAATTTTCCTAATGATATTAGTATGCACTTCGGTCTTGACAAGTGCCGTGTCTTAAATATAATCAAAAGAAAGGTTTAGCCCGGTGGATTCGATATGCAAAACGGCTAGAACATCGAGGCCATGGGTGAAAATGATATGTACAAATACTTAGGAATAAAGCAAGCGCGAAAGATTGGCCATAAGCAAATGAAAACCGAGATAACTAATCAGTTTATACGAAGGGTAAAACAGCTGCTGCGTTCACACCTTAACAGTAAATATTTGTTTAAGGCACTAAACACCTACACATATTCCGCGCTGAGCTACTCGTTTGGTATTGTTAAGCGGATAAAATCGGATATAGAAAATCTTCAGTGAAAAGTACAACCACACCTCACAAAGGCACAAAAACACCATCCTCGAAGTGCAATAGAAAGAACGACATTACCGCGGTATTTAGGAGAACGAGGACTTATGGATATAAGTGACCAACTAGAAAAACAGATTACTAATTTAAGAATTTATTTTTGGCTGCCAGGCATTTGCTGCAACTTCATGTAAAGAAAGGCATGACTTAGTAAGGAAGATCCTTCATCAAGAGATAGATTTTAAACTGGTACTTCTACAATCAAATCATCTCCCATATCATCAATACGTTCCTGAGAGTATGCTTGAAAATGACAACTTAAAGCTATATTGGGATCGCACTGTGCTCACAGACGAAACTGTAGCACATAATAGACCAGAGCTCGTACTAGTTAATAAGCTAACGAGACAAACAACACTTATCGATGTGGCCATACCTAACAACAATAATATGCGTGTTAAGTACAACAATCTGGAAATTACAGAGATCTGGAAATTCAAATAAGGAGACAATGGAGACTGGAAAGTACCCAGACGATACCTATTATTATTTCTACCATTTGAATCATTAGGAAGAACCTCCTAGAAAACATAAAAAAGCTGGATCTAAATGAACATATTTATAAGATCATGCATTATTTATGAACGCTTTCGACATCCAGATGCATGCGAAAATGTTTGGGGAAATACACCGACGTACCAAGTCACCAATAACTCTATGACATGAAAAAAGTCCCACCAGAGCTCAATCCTTTTAATACCGTAGATATCTGGGATGAGTTAATTTTTTCCTTAGAGGGAGTGTGAGACGTGGCTAAATCTGGATAATAGTCATTCAATCTAATTTTAAATAAATATAATTATTTATCAGGGAAGGTTGTAATACCCCTTCAGATTTCTTTGTAAGATATTTGTGTACACATATAACCATAAATTAATTTTTTTATATAAATATATGTCAGAGGACTAATCCAGCAGATTAGTTTCTCGTTTCACTTGCAATATTTTTGCAAGGGCGGACTAAGGCCCAGGCAACCTAGGCACGTACCTAGGGCTCGTAATTTTTGGGGCCCGAGAATAAGGATTTTAATGTTTTAATTTTTTTAATTAATTTTTATTTTTGTTTAACAGAAAAACGTGATATTCATAATTATTGCTAAAACGTATCCAAATTATGCCGAATAATTGATTGCCTTTACGTAAAAAAATTATACATCGATATTACTGTGCCAAGACAGGAAAGAAAACTCAATACTTATTATACACATCCTATGGCACAATTTGAAGTGAATATTGAACTTGGCAATGAGTGCCGAGACATCAAAAGATTATTTCTTTTTTAAATAGTTTGTTTTTATAGTATATAATCCTATTCTGGATTATATTATATATATATATATATATATATATATATATATATATATATATATATATATATATATATATATATAATCCACATATATGTTAAATGAATAAATGAATTGGACTTTGCATGTTCGAACGGGGGCCTCAGAATGAACTTGTCATAAAACTAAGTTTATGACAAATATGTCCCCAATAACCATTTAACTATTTAAAACAAAGTGGTAGAACTGGTGGAGAAATATATGTATTTGGGTCACGAAATAAAAATCAGCAGGGATAACCAACCATGCGAAATCCAAAGACGAATTACTTTAGCGTGGGCAGCCTCTGGAAAACTGCGAGACACACTTAATACCAATTAGCCTCAAAAGAAAAGTATTTGACCAATGCGTATTATCTGTCATGACCTATGGGGCGGAAACTATGACTCTAACCAAGACTATGGTTCCGAAATTGAGAGTGGCACAGAGACGAATGGAACGATCTATGCTAGTAGTGACGTTGCGGGACCGAATAAGAAACAAAGATCTGCGAAGAAGGACGAGTATTGCTGATGTTGTAAAACACACAGCGGAACTAAAATGGAATTGGGCAGGCCATGTAGCGAGAATGCATGACTCACGATGGACGAGCAAAATTACAAATTGGAGGCAAACGTGGAGGCAAACGTAGTAGAGGAAGATCACCTACACGTTGGGCTGACGACATCAGGCCTATCACGAAAAATTGGCAACAAAGAGCACAAAATCGCAAAGAATAAAGGAGTTTAAGGGAGACCTATGTCCAGCAATGAACGTGATAAATGAAGGCTGGATAATGACGATGCCAGCCTAGGTACGTGCCAATATGGTAAAATATATTAATACTGTGTGGGCGATATTGATTTTTATTATTTATTGTAGCGATGCATCTCTAAAATCAGTAATAAGTCAATCAGTATTTCATGAACTTCAGGTAGTGTAAGTTTTGACTGAAAATTGTGTAATAAAGACCTAAAGAAACGCTGCTGTCAAATGTATGGAAATGACCACTTTTTTCAATATCG